>NW_027506443.1:70000-78453 GCF_021521415.1 Bidens hawaiensis | reverse complement strand
CATTAACGATGTCTGGCGACTCTATACTGATGGAGCAGCCAACAATGAAGGTTCAGGCGCAGGGTTGAAACTAACTAACCCGGCAGACCAAGAATACACTTACGCTATTCGGCTTGATTTCCCAAGTACGAACAATGAAGCGGAGTACGAAGCATTCTTAGCCGGATTAAGAATTGCGCGTAAGATGGGAGTGAAAAACTTGGAAGCCCACGTGGACTCCATGCTAGTAGCCAACCAGATAAACGGGACGTACACGGCCGTGAATGACATAATGGCCCATGCTTGCGGAAAGAGAAATAGCACCCCCGCATGGCGGGAACGTTGAGAACTAGATTGTTTAAAGCTTCAGGGTGGAATTGGTTGTTTAACATAACTGATCACTATGTCAAACTACCAAAACCTCGTGGAGAATTTACACAAGTGAAACTCAACGCTCCCGACTTGCGAGGAGGTTACACACCTACCCGCATCATACCCAAAGATCAGGCAGAAAAGTCGGGAATTTCTGCAAGTGACATTAGGAAAACTGCGGGAAGAATCCCCACGGAAAACCTTAAAAAACGAAAAACCTTTTTCAAAACCCCTTGCTTAAAGTCCAAAAGTTCCTCTCACTTATTAACAATTCATGAGAAGAACAATGGACTGGGGGGACTTGAAGAGGTAGGTCCCAGCAAAACCATGTTGGACCCGCAAGACTCACCTTGAAGAGGGACGTCTGCGCAAAGACCAACTGGATCCGCAGGACCCACCATGCTCAGAGAGATGAAGACCTTACACGCAGTATGCCAGCTGTTCCCGCAGGAAAGCCTCCCTTGGTAAAGTACCCTGCCTGTTCCCGCAGCTGCAGATACAAGCCAAGAAGGAAGGCTACCCGCACTAACAGTAAGGCTACACGCATAAGGCACTAACTCTTATACTTCAGTAATGTCACCTAAAGAAGGAATGAGCAGGGGGGGATATTCCCGCCCAAAAGAGCCAGTCCGTACGCTTCTATAATATCTTTTGTACTATACCTACCAAGGTATGGACAAATAGACAAGATCTAGCAAAAGCAACCCATGAACCAATCACAGGGTGACAGCTCACCGACAATAGTACGAGGAGCAGCACGCTCCAGTACAAAATGTCACTATCAGCCGCTGCCTACCCACCAACTCCCATCGTGGCACGAACATAGCCCGTAGTTGGTGGAAAAGGAATATTATACAGCTGGCCGTACCTGCTTGGAAGCCTACCTTCGGCTATAAATACTCCAACACCTTGGAACAGTATCATCATCTTCTCTCTAGCTATTTCTCTCGATATACACTTATATTCAGAGCAATCTAGTCTGATTCTCACGCCGGAGGGTGGTCACAAGGAGGAACCCCCCCCCCCCTCTTTTCAGTGACGAGCTCACGGTGTCTGTTTTACAGGTCGAGAAGAATAACCATCTTTGCTGGACCTAACCCTCGTGGGAAACATCTACTTAACCCTAAGATTATCCTTAATCTGCCGGGGTCATTTAGTGTTTCTTCACTACGGTAAGGGTCAAGACAACGACGATTGGTCGAGAAAGAAGAGGTGCATTGTATCTACTTTCAAAACACAGACACATTAAAGAAGGTACGGTCCCCATTGATTTATGTGTTATGTTCCTTTGGTACCGAATACATAGTTGGTGTAGAATTGATGGTTTAAAACTTAAGCTTAAAAATTATGATATTGGAGGAAAATAAGTGTATTAAAGTTTATTAGCTGCATGTACCTCTTGGACTGTTAAGATTAATATTTATTAGAACAAATTACTTTTTCTTAAAATATAACTAGTATTTACTTATAAATATATATATACTTTTATATATAGATATTCATCTTAAATTGGTGAAAAATTAAGTTTTGATAAAGTTCAATTGAGATTAATGGTTAAATATAATACGGAATGAGAGTAGTAGAGAAAATTATGAATTGATTATTATGACGTACTAGAAATTAAGTCTATCAAACATCACACCTAAAGTGGTGACGTTGGTATCTCGTCTCTAACACTAAGGATCGCGCATTCATTGCTGATGTTAGGATGTTCAAGGTTCTATTTAGTCGTTTTTGACATAACTTCATCATTAAGTTGGTAATTACACTTTTTTATATAAATTAAACCAGATCATCCAGGTGGTGGTTAGATTGAACCCTGAAAAAACCAATTCATGTTGGCTTGAGCGGGGATTTTTTTTCCCTAATACTTTTATCGTACAATTTTCTAGTGCTTTCAAAATCATAAAAAATTGAATAAAAATTGTAGAATTAAAAAAATGAAACTTTTACCTTTGAAAGGGTTTTAAATCTTAGCAATCAATTAGGTTGTTCGGTTGATTTTAACGATTTTCTAACATCCCTATCTAACGTGGCTTAAAACTGACAGAAGAAAGGGAGATGAAAGATAATATTTTTCATGCCAAACAGATGTAGCAAACAATAAGAGGCGGGGACAAAGAGAGTATATTTACTAGACGTGGGGACGAACTAATGTGAAGAAGAGAAGAAAACCCGTGACATGTTTGAATTTAATTCTTACTCTAAATGAAGAGTTCACAATGAGTTTTATCTAACTTATCTTTGTTATATTAAGACAATAATAAACGTTTTAAATTTAAGTATACCTTGTGTAATTGTGTTCAATTAAGTTTCATGTGCTCAAAAAGATATCTCAACAACGTTAGGAATCTAAATAATATCTAAATTATTGTGTACATGTTCAAATTCATATTACACAATTTGTTTACGAAGTTCAAGAACTTTAGATCAAACTAAAGTTACAACCTTTGACTTTTTGAAAAAACAAACTTGCAATATTAATATTATTATAAACACATTGACCCTATTTTCATTCGACCCCTTAAGAATAATAATACTACAACATTTCATACCACTCACACAACTTTCACCTTCATCCAATTTTAACCCCCAACTACAAATAGTAAAAACTTAAATATTACTTTGGTAAATAAATATAAATAAACAAAACCACAACTAGTGGGTAAGTGGGCCCACCTACTGAGTCTTGGTTTTCCAACTCAGCACAACATGCATTACCTTATGATCTTATCTTCCTGGTTGGTACGGCGTCGTTTCACGAGTTGACTCAGCCATACTCAGTCGAGTTCACCGAGTCGACTCAGTCGAGTTTGTTCGGTCATCGGAGTTTCCACGCCGACGTTGTGATGAGCGGTCGAGTATGCCAACCCAACATCAAACAACTGTCTTTTTCCTCCACACGGTAACCATCGCCACCCGCGAACAAAGCGAGTAACATACTCGCTTGCTTATACGCGTTTGACCCTAAATGAACCGCTTTAAACCCGGTTGACTCAAACCGGGTCTTCCACTGAGCCAACGTCTCGTGGCGTTCGACTCGGTCCGTCCCCTCACACGCCACCACGTTACAGATCTGCTTCCCGAGGTACACCTCGGACATGATCTTATCCTGGTTACTCGCAATCGCAGAGACGGCCCCACCACTACCCTCCACGGGTACCCCACCGTTACCGCTACTCTCGAGCGAGTCAAAAAGCGTCGAATAATAATGCAACGACTCCGTAAACCGTTCCAAAAACACCGGTCCGTTATGATTCGCTTCTTGCTCAACCACGGTTAAAATCTCCGGCTTCATATCCTTCACCGCGGACAACACCTTCTCCACCGCCCCAGGCCGCGCCAACAATTGGTGCATCTCAAACACCGAATTCACCGCCACAACTTCATCGTCTCGTAGATCCAGCATCGACGGTTCCAAATCGGCTAAACTTTCCGCTAGAAACCCTTGGTACTCGAACTCCACATGAATAGTCTCAGCTAATTGAGCCAGTTTCCAACCGACTTCCTGTAGGTGATCAGTATTATCACCTGATGACGGTCCAATCCCAGTTAACCGGAATGTAGGTGGACCGCCGGGACGCAGGGCCAGCGCCTGCATCAACGCTGGCCATTGCATCCCTTGTTTCATGCTGAAATCAATCACATGAACCTTTTTCTTACCTACAATAATATTATACAAAATATAATTATAATTAGTAACTACCAAAAATAATATTATGTAAATATGAGTTAAATACATAACTCTATGCTAATAACTAGTAATAAATAAGTATTGTATCAATAATATTACGGTTTTACTATCTATATTTGTAAAACCGTAATAACTAGATGTAAATGAGTATTGTATTGATAAATTATGGTTTTATAATACATATTGTAAAACCGTAATTTGTAGGTAATACATACAGGTACAATACTTATTTACACGATGTAATTAGTGTTGCAGGTAGTAATATAATGATTATTATTACCTGCAAAGGCTTCGAGTATCGCTTGATTCGCCGTAAAATGGGCGAACTTGAGGTACGGACACGTCTCATAAAAATGCATCTGAAGCAGATCTCGAAAAGCCGGTGAATCCTGAGGTGTCTTCGGATACAACCTATAAATCCTCCTAGCAAGCGCTTCAGCAAAATAGGTAGCCACTTTCCTCATAGCACCAGCTTGCGAAACCGCCAAATAACCCGCTTGTTTCACAAGCGTCTCAGCTCGTTTCAAATCATCCTGCTGCACAGCCTCAGCACACGCCATTAACGTGTGCACAAGTATGATACCGTTCTCCTGGGTATCCACAATCACAATCGGGTTTGGAGAATAAGAGGACGAAGCGCTAGAGTTACACGCCTTCTGCTTTTTAGCAGGAGGGTAAATCATAGCTTGCAAATCATCAGCAACAACCGAATTATTGATTTTAACAAAAGTATCTTCATTGGCCAAATCAACAGCAGCCGGTGGGTTTGGGTTTGGGTTTGGGTTTGGTAGTGGAAGGTCACATATCATGGATTCAAGCCATGAGGATAGATCGGATGGGTTTTGGTGGACAGAGTCAGAGGCGAGCTGGGATAGCTCGTGGTCGTTGGATAAAACGCCTTCTAAGTGTTCGATCTTTGAAGCGACGTCGACCATGTCAGAGGACTTGACTTTGTAGCCGAGGACGGCTAAGAGTTCGTCGACTCCAGCGTCTGGTTGGTCGATGTGGGGTGGCTCCCACATCTTGGATTTTCCTGAGGAAGTGTAGGGGTTTTGGTGATCACGTTTCATGGCTGGTATTTGAAGAAGAAGAAGTCACTAGAAATTGGAATTAGATGATGGAGAGAAAGAGAGGTGTGGGTGGATTGGTGGGAGGTGAGAAATGAGAGATGAAAATGGAATTGATATAATACAAGTGGGTGTGGGATGAGAGAGAGAGAGAGAGAGAGAGACTTGTGACGGGTGGGCGCGACAACCGATGGACCATCAGGCGGACAACACAACACAACACAACACAACACAAACTCAACACCTCTCTCTTTCTTTCTTTCTTTCTTTATATATGTATAAAATTTTTTTATTTTTTTTTAAATGGAGAGAATATATTAATTATCAATATTCTATGATCTAAAACATCTTTTATGTATAGATATCGGTTGCCAATGAGGTGGAGTAGTACGATGGTATAAGAGATACTTGTTGTTTTACGTGACGAATTTAATTTCTTGTCCGAACATTTAGTTTCAGATGTATCGGGATGAATACGAGAGACTAGATGAGAGGTTGTTTTCAGTAGTTGGATATTTGAGCTGAACAAGTTTTAGCTCAGTTCACTGTCATGCCTTTAGAAATGTGTTCATGGGTGTTGGCCTTAGGTAAGGGTTTTTCCTGGATCGAAAGGCGAGTATATCCGATGTGGTGAATTTAACTAGTAGCTCATTTGGAGATTTCATTAGTCGTTCAAAAATAATGTATATGGTTTGTTTTTGTAACGGTAGAGGATCTCAAGAGTAAACTACGTTGTTTGGCTTGTATCCAAGGTTGACTCCTCAACCACTGTGAAACTATACCCCCCCCCCCCCCCCCGATACATGGAAACCGAATGGAATCTTCAACTCTCACCCCTAGTCAAATTTAAACTCAGGATTAATGTCATGACTCGTCCTTTTACCCACATGTATGTTGAACTGTCTGTGCGGGAATCAGACATGCATCTCCAAATAGAAAGGATAAGCCTCTTACCACTTGAATCAGGTTCTCTGAACATGTATAGGTATAGGTATTGGTACAATTATAAAATAATAAAGAGGTGTGAGTTAAATTTTGTAGTTGTAAATAAGTATAGTTTTATTGACCTTTTGGTCTAATTCTTTGGTGATAATGGTTAAAGTTTGAGATCTTATGATCTTAGGTTAGAAACCTCACTTACTTAAGGTGATTTTTTCACGGCGATGGATTTCTTTTTGATGGTCTTGCCGGGGGGGGGGGGGTGTTCAGACGTAGCGTCTAATTATTATAAACGGTTGACATCTTATTTTAGAAAGACATGTTTGGTTATTGAGATATTTTCAAACTTTGTTTAAAAAAATAGAGTGAGAATTATAGTTATGTATATTAAATGACATTTAGTGATAACATGGTGTATATATATACCTCTCAACCAATAAAAATCAAAGGATTTTTTAGGTATACGATCCGGGAATACAATTCATGTAAATGGGTATGTGGAATTGGGTAATCGGGCCAGGTATTATTAATCCTATACCGAGCTCATACTCATTGGATTTTGAATATACTCATCCCATTTGTTTGGGGTTTTAAATATACCCGTCATGCTCAAGAGTTTTTTTCTTTTTTTTTTTTGCCATCTCTAGATTGGAAGTATGAGCGGCCGTTTTTGAGAAAACGTAAGCATCCACAGCAAATAATATGGCATTGACTTAAGTTCCCATTTTCCATTTATAATTTTTTTCATGTGATTTAAATTTTAAAAGCTTAAGCTTTCAACTATGTTACAAACAAATAATATGACATTTATCTATCAGGTCTGACTTATTCAATAACATTATTGAATAAAAAACCCATTATGTTGAAAAAATAATAGAGCCAGGTTTTGAACAAACTATAATATTTCAAGTCTTAACTATCATTCTTATACAACTGAAACACATGCTCAATTTTCTAAAATAACTACAATAAACTATGCTACGTCACCTCCACCAACAAAACTTTAATATTTAAAGGATATAAGACAATGCGCAGTGGAGTGCTTCCTACCCTAAAGCGCCGGGAACACGACCCTGGGGCGCTTTTGAGGGGGGAAGAAGTGGAAGATGATTGGTGGGTTTGTTTGTTTGATAAAAATAATGATAAGGTAATGAATTGAACGAGCTTCATTCACTACACATCTTTAAGCCAAAAAACACTTATGATAACGTGACACTAGATGACGCAATACGCCTCCATAAAGGCTCAATCCGCCACATATGGTCAAATTTCTATTAAACTAAAACTAACAAGTTTTGAAGTTCTGTATAAATGATACCAATTCTATTTACTGGACCATAAAAGCATACATTTTCTGACAGAGAGATGAATTTACTATTTAAGTAGGGTTTAACCTTTTAATTTCTATTTATTTATATTTAGATTTTCTCATAACCTTCCGTTTTTCTTATTTAGTTTGTGCTAAACTATATTAGGTCTCATAATTAACTATTATGTTGTTTTTAACGTTCAGGCGTATGACTTATTCATCCAAAAACACCATTAATGAGGAAAACAATTACTCTAGAAAAATCTCTAATTGAGTTAGATTTCGAACCTAAGATCTTAAGATTCTAAGCTTAAACTATCAATCAATTCCATTAAACCAGAGAGCCAGCTCTATACAATAAGATCTAATTCAAGTAACATGGCCTTAACAAGAACATTATAAAATGATACTACACTAAACTATACACTCAACAAGCTTTGTCTTTATAAGCATACTTTAATTAAATTAGAAATAGGTAAATTTTAGAAGTTATTGTAAATAATGTCATTTGCTCATTCAATCATACATCTTGATGGTTTCTATTTACGACGGGTTTATTATTTTAAAAATTATATTAAAGAAAGGTCATGAGCTCACATTTTTGTCATTAATTATTACGGTATTACTCTATGCAGTTGAACTAACAAAATTACTCCATAACCATGTGATCATCTAATTCTACTTCTAGTAATCAAATTTTAACAAAAAGATGATTAAACAAACTTTAATATGCTATTTTTATAGGTCTCTATCCAAATTTATTTTGTCAATTAGTAAGATCTAGTACAAATAAACTATAATGTGTGAATTCTAAGAAGATTAGAGTAATTATTCTAAAATTATCATAATTGTTATTACAATACAATTTTAAATTAGAATACCTGTCATTACATTATTCAAAACTATATCTTAATAATAAATACTATATTCACTTTTCATAGTTAGTTAAATGTTACTGATGTTATCATATAGAAGCCAGACTGGTCAAGGTGAGTAAAAACCAATATCTCCAAAGTTTCACTTATTATTTTAAGTAACAATAATATCATTGTGGTCAAAATAAGTAAAAACTTGTATCTACATGTTTCTCACA
>NW_027506443.1:0-65000 GCF_021521415.1 Bidens hawaiensis | reverse complement strand
GAACATTAAATATAACCGGTGTAAAATGTAGATTATATATTATAACAAAATATTTGTTATTTAAAAATATTATAAAATGAGACTAGTCGTGTATGAGAAATTTGTTTAGTGATAAGAGACATATCCTTTCAAAATGGATATGCAAGTTTAATTCCTAGTTATGCCACATACTTATGCCACATCTGTGTAAAAGGGCGAATCAGAGCTTTAATCATGGGTTTTAACCTGACATGGGTGAAGATTTACGGATTTTATCTGATTCTCGTACATCAATGGGATACGATCTTACGACAGCCAGTAGTCGACCTTAAATATTTATACGTGAGATTATCTGTGGTTTAAGAAGTAAAAGAGCATGAAGTAGATGGATTGACTCAAATAAAAAGACATTTTAATGTAAAAGTAATATTATTCACAAGATAAGAATCATGCAAGTTTGGGTTGTACGTTGGGCTACAGTATATAAAAATATAAGGTGCATGTGACGATTGCAGGTCCATCATAAGACTGAAAGAAAGAACGGCCCCCAACAGATCTGACGCATAATCAACCCCAGACATCTTACCATGTGATTCCGTCACGTGTCACTGGGACCCACTTTCTTTCCTTTTCCATCGGTATTGAAAGGACACTGAAATTTCCATTTTTACTTTTTGATTTGTTGTTTAAAATTATATAAAATAAAAAATTCAAAACAGATTTATTTCACACGATTTAATCATTTATATAGGTTTGCTACATTAACTGTTGCTTTAGACCACGCATTGCGGTGAAAACTCAGTCGGTATCGTTTTTTTTATGACATCGGTTTCGGTACATAACATGTTACAAACTTATAAGATTGTTTGTGTAACTTATAAGTTGTGAGTATTATATGTAAATAAGTGTTTAAGGTTAGTTGTGTAAGTAAATGAAGTCTTTGGTGTACAAATTACAATAGGTAATAATTTGGCACAAAAATCACAACTATATTTCAAATATGCTATGGGTTCGGATATAATAAGACCATCTCCAATGGAGTAATGTGGCAAATGTTTGTGACGGTTTTTCAAAAAAAAAGAAGATGATGCGGAGGTGAGCTCGAGAGGATAGAGAGAGAAAGTAAAATCCTTTGTGAAGTGTATGAATTTGTAGAGAGAATAATGTTGGTGAGTAGAGGTGTATAAAACCGGTTTAAAACTCAAAACCAGTTCGGTTTGGTCAATAAAAGTCAAAACCGGTTTATAATCGGTTTCGGTTCGGGTTGAAACCGGTTTCTTACCATGTTACGATCCGTTTTGTTTCAGGTTTGACCGATTTCCGTTCGGTTAACCGGTTTGGAACTGGTTTTGGTGGAGAAAATTACAAACCGGTTTCTACATGCATAATCGGTTTCAAACTGGTTCGGTTTCGGTTCGATTATTGGGTCGTTTCAGTTAACCGCTATATTCGCCCACCTCTATATGTGAGTAGTGAAGTACTGAACAAAAGGAGAGAAATGAAATAAAGTAAATTGTTAGATGATGTGGCAAACACAAATGTAAAGATTTTAATCTTGCATTGGTGATCGTCTAAGAAGTTTTATTTTTCTTAAAGCCTAAAAAGCTACCATTGAACGTTATGTGTTCATGTAAAGGAGTAGGGCATAAAGGAAAAAAAAGTTAATTTATTCCCTGCATGCATATTACATGTCAATTCTCAATTATTTTAAAAATTATGTAAATTTTTATACAACATTTAGAAAAAATACATCATAAAATCGTGTATTTTTGTTTATCTTTAGTATGAATATATTATTGTTATACTTTTGAAAAAAAAAATTCAAAAAACCCATTTACGTAGAACACATTGGACAACAACACACTGAAACACATCATGGAAAACACAATACACTAAAAATACAATGATCAAAACATATAACACATTGTATTGCAGTATGAAAACTCATTTGAAAAACACAACGACCATAACTTATAACACAATTTATAAAAAAGCTCACTATTATATTTTTAATTTTATGTAGCAATAATATACTCTTATTAAAGATAAAATAAACCGTTTATAGTACAAATACAAAAATTATTGTATACAAAGTTATGACCGTTTTAAAATAATTAAGGAAATGAACATATTCTTTACGTTTGGAAAAAGAAATGTCAACAAATATGTGATATTACTTTTATACTTTTTCTCTATATTTTTCTTAAACTAATCTCAACCCTCTAAATTTGAAATATATTAGAACCCTTATTACGCTTCCTAACAAATAAAACTTAGTTCCTATTTAACCCAACCCATACGGTAGATTGGTAAAAAAAATCATTTATACCCATATTTGTCTTCTTGAGCCTTGCAGGCTTTTTATCTTCTTCACCAACGAACAAACAAAATCAAAATTATGATATTTTTAGACAAAACAAACTCTTGTGAAATGCTGTTAATTGGAACGCCTAACTAACTAGATTTACAAGATACTATATAATTATAATTAAAACTTCATTTTGGTTCTTTAAATGCAGTTTTGTATTCTCAATCGTTGTAACATTCTATTACATTTGATAGTGTGTATACACACACACGCATGATACGGTTGTAAATAGTCATCCATAGATATGATTCATAACCAAGTAATATAACAACACTATGAGAATTATATAAGTGGTGACTTTTTCTTGAATTTATGCACGTGTATAAAGTAGATAATGTATGTACATAAATGTTTAAAATTATATAATAAGTATTATATGTATGTATATTTACAATTAAAAGAATAATAATCTACATATATATGTATAATTAAAAAGAAATGATAATGTATATATATGTACATTATATAACTGCATATATGAATAAACTTAAAAAAAGGCACAAACGGTCTGTTTTTTTTAACGTTGCTTGTAGAGACACGAGTTGTCCAAAATGATTGTTAATTCCCAAAAGGTTATCGGACGATTCCAATCCTATACGTGCGTGATTACTCGAGAAAAAGGTGTAGATATAATATTAAGTACGGGTGAGTATCTTTCTGGCCTGAAACTGAAGGCAAACTTTGTGCGCTCATAATGTATGTTGTACTTGGTCCTGGAATTTTTATGTAATCTACTTTGGTTTGATCTAAGTTTGCATAATCTTAATTAAACCCGATAATCAAACATCCTTTACCCAATAAGAAATAACCTAATATAATTAGAGGCGGGAGCACATGGGAACTAGAATGCTATATCAAAATCTTCAATTCCGTGTTCCAAATAACTTCTTCGGTTTGGTATGAATCTTATTCAGTTTATTCATCATTAATAAACGATAGACAAAAGCGACTCAAGCATTTTGAGGTCTTAATTATAAGTGAAAAATATAAGGCTTTAGATTATATTTTTCCTTTTCAAATTACCTAATTCATTCTCT
Organism: Bidens hawaiensis; assembly: GCF_021521415.1. Classification (NCBI taxonomy): domain Eukaryota; kingdom Viridiplantae; phylum Streptophyta; class Magnoliopsida; order Asterales; family Asteraceae; genus Bidens; species Bidens hawaiensis. Next base: position 61,616 of record NW_027506443.1, on the reverse strand, counting down.
CGATTGTGATTTAACATGAACATATATTGGTTCGGGTTATGCAGATATCTAACAAATCAAATGAAAAATAACTTAAACGAACATGCACCGGGTCATGTTATCTTTTTTTTTTTGAACGGCGGGTCATGTTTTACTACACGGCTTTTATATATGAGTAATTAAAAATTCTATTAACTAATAAATGCCGGCTTAGGATCCTATGATTAACATAACTTCCCACTTCAATTAAAACTTTATATAAAATTTGTTGAATTAGTGGATCAATTATTGACAAATTCATCACATCACAATGGTTATAATAATTCATTTTAATTTGTGGACTCAAGAGAATCATTTTGCCGATCATGAACACGACAGTTTTGTGAATATTTGTATAGAACAATATTTTATTATCGCTTTTTAATAATGAAATTAAATTCCACTAACAATAATTAAATAATATGCCGACCAATCGTTATTGAATATTGATAGATTCAAACAACGTTTTAATTTACAAAAACTATCTTAATATAATTTGCAAACCTTAATTAGACGGTATATTTATAGTTTGCTTGTTTATTTATTTAAAACTAGTAGAGTGCCTGCGCGATGTGACGGCGGCGACAATTTACAATGTTGTAATCATTGGACATCCAATCTTCAATTGAAGTTTATGAGACGGAAACCACTAACATTTAGTTAGTTTAGGAACTCGGTCGGATAAAAGTTGAGGTTATCGCCCTCAACTTCGTAGAAACTAAAATAAAAGTTTCTTTAACTTAAAAATTGTCAATCATTTGATATTAATAAATTTTTGGTATATACTAATACGTGGATAATTTTGTGATTCCACAACTAAATAGAAGTTTATGTGTAGATTGAGTTTATTTTATTCTAATGGTTTTGTAATTGAATTATATAATTGGGTGGGTTGGTTTTGAAATTTCATAGCTGATAATGTAAAATAAAATAAGGGTGTTTATAAACATTTTATAGGTTTCTAGTTGCATAACTAAGTTGTACTTTAATGCTTCATTGACTTGTACATTATAATCTACAAATCGGTTTTGCAATTTTTTTATATCGAAACTTCGACAAAAATAAACACGTCATAAGGTTGGTTCGGTTTTTTTAAGAACATTATATATTTAAAAATATAGACGAAAGCAAAAAAAATGTAAGTTTGTCATTTTTTTTTGATAAAGATGAGGGGTAGTATGTGTAAACATTTCTAGATATTACAAAACTTAACAAAAGTTTAAGGGTATATAGTGTAAGTTTTATGGGGTATATATTGTTAATATAGAATCACAATTAGAAGTTAGTGATTGGTGTAAAGTCAAAAATGCCCTTATTTATTTAAATTTTATACATTTGAAACTTGTACATGTTGCAATATAGATTGGATCTCTTAAAATTTAAGAGTTCAGTGACTCTTATATTATATATAGTAAGTATAGATAGATAACATTACAAAGTACTTGACTACTTTCTCCGTGCATGTGTATAAGTAAAGTCCCTCTAAATGTATAATATTTATATATTGCAAATAGTTGACTAGAGTCACTAAACGGTAGATATTCAGGTAAACTCAAATTTGGCCTATTCAAAATTGACCTAACTCTCTTTTCTAACAAAAATCCATGCATCCGTCATTGTACATATATACTTAGACCAAAGGCATATACGTTTATATAATACATTAGGTTATAACCCCGTGTGATATACGGGTGTGTGTACCAAACATTTTAAAGTTATAATAAATAAATAGAAATTTTTGTACAATGTTTCATTTACAATTCCTATCTACTTCTAAATAGAAACATTTACAATTCCTATCTACTTACTCATTCAATCTAAATACTCATTCAACCCCAAAAAAGTAGTAGCAAATTATATTTTAAACCTAGAAATATATGAATGATATTGATAACTTATAAATTCCCGCCATTGATCGGTGATATAACAGTTGCGCTAAAAGTTCCATGTTTGAATTAGTCACTCCAAAGATACGTGTGTACAATGTACATACATAGTCGAATCATAATTTTGACTCAATATTCAAGGATATAAATAAACATGAGATATAAATAGCATAACTGTAATAAATATGAGATAGAAGTGGTAAACATGTAAAATTATTCAAAACACATATATGTATAAATAAAATATTTTGTAAAGGGTCAATTGTCATATTTCTGACAATGGGATTGTTCCTATCTTCGTCTATTTTTACTATTGATTAATAAAGCTAGCTGGTGGTTGTAACAAATGATCCATTATTACCTGTCACTCACAACCAAACATGGTAATAATAAGAATAAAAAATAGAATATGAAATTCATAAAAACAATACTAAAGACTAAATATACCTGATGCATTCGGTAGAGCTTACTAATAGTTCTTTCCTGCAAAGACGCAAATCTGTCGTAGCAGTTAAGTCACACACACACACATACACACACACACACACACATATATATATATATATATATATATATATATATATATATATATAATTGTAAACAAAAGGTTGTTATATAATCTTTCTGCAAATTCAAATGAACAAAAAAATTATTAAAATCTAAAAACTTAAGTGGAAATATATAGAAAATATAATGTCGCTTACTTTGGCACCTTGCCAATGTGATCAAATGCGTTGAAATTGAACTAATCCATCACATAAAAAGTTTTAAGACAATTATCTTATACAAAATATAGTTTGTATCAATTGAGGTATATAACCATATCATGCTCTGCATTATATAGCCTACACTCCCCACTATCTTGATATCATATCTTGATAACATACCTGAGTAACTGGAGCTCTAAGGCTTCTAGTATCCAAGTGTTAATTTATAACACTGCAACATAAAATTTTAAAATTTGAAATGACCAAAAATACAACATATTTGAAATAACTTGTGAATGATAACTGGTGGATATTAAAGAGTAAATCCAATATATACAGAATTGTAATATCTGGTTTAAATCGCACAAATTTTTGAAAGAACTAATTGCAAAGAGCTATACTTTATCAGCCGTTTTCATGAAAAAAAACTCCTGCACAAGCCCAACAGTCAAGATTATCACATGAATTCCAGTAACCTGTATTTGAAAATTTTATCTGTCAAAATTCCAAATTGGATGGCTGGTTAAAAAATGGTAAATAACCGTAAAGTTATTAGGGCCAGGATTAAAGGAGATTAAGAACATCTATCACTATCATGTGGTCAGCAAGATTATCACATAAATTCAAGCTTTAAATTTCCCCATACTAGTTTAGCTCCTCAAAGAGACGTTCACTGAGATCCTTAAATTTTATTAAAAAAATCAAAACTGTAATTGCCCCTGCCAGTACCGGAAGTGATAATAAAAGTGGGAATGCTGTCACTAGAACGGACCACACAAATAGGGGTGATCTATGCATAGTCATTCCAGGTCCACGCATGTTGGAGATAGTTGTTATAAAATTAATAGAACCTAAAATGGATGAAATAAATTTTAACTTTTAATACCAACAAAAGCCATACCTAAATTACAACCCACAACCCTAGAAGGCAAAATAATGGGTAATCGTGGCAAACACAACAGCACATACATCATTACCACTAACATTGGCAATTGGAATTAATCGAACAACTAAATTAACCAATTGAAACAAACAACATGTAATGTACCAATTTTGGATATCCCAAAACCACCTTATGATTAGGAGATCGATCATTCGCTTTAGCGTGGATTTATATCGCACGAATTGAAGATCAAAATATGAAAGATAAATAATTAGGGCAAACGATGATGAATGATGTGGACGATGATTTACCAATTGTACATATACACTTAGACCAAAGGCATATACGTTTATATAATACATCATATGTAATTATGTATATAGTTGCGTAACACATCCATATTACTCCGTATTATACACAACATGTCTATGCTATAGACGTTTACATACACAATTGTGCGTGGTTATGTATATAATTGTGCACCATATATATACTAGAAAGTAGAAACAATCTAAATTATAAAGAATAGAAAAACAAATTATAAATAGATTTTATTTATTAAGGGTGTAGAGCCTGAAAAAAGGGGGGAGGTGGGTATGAACCTTATGGTGGAACCGCCTAAGGTTTCCATAGGGCCTAACTGTATAAAAATATGTATATTTGTTCTAACTATATTTATAACATAAGTTTACAAAATAGGTTTTGGTATGATGGAAAAAGTATTGATATTTAAAACAAAGATTTTAGGTTCAAAAGGTAGAAGTAACATTTTTTTTTTTGAATAAAAATTTTGGAGCCCATTTCTTTTTACAAATCTTAGGGCTAAACGCAAGAGTTTTTAGAAATTCTTTGAAACGGTCCTGATTCAAAGGCATAGTAGCATTTGAAGCAGAACTTCACTTTTTCGTCACTGGTTTTTATAATCTAATAAACCATCTTGCTAAACTACCCACCCAAATACAATATAGTATACATAATAAACGTAAAGTGACATTTAATACATAGTAACATAAGTGATTTTAATTTGATAAGTGCAATAAACCACTTATATCTATTGCTTTGATCATTACATAAAAATAGTTATCTAAGTGCATAATTGTCCCACTATCTTTCACTTTATCTTGCAAGCACAAAGGTACTTGTTTAGTTTCACACTTCTTTACATAGAATAGAACATCTATGGACGTGCCTCAATTATAAAATTTTGATAAACATTATATGGCTTTTATTTAAAATAGTAAATATATATTTACATAATAGTTATTATATAAAACAATGATAAAAACAATTAAATATTATATATTACATATAAGTAAAACTTTTAATGATAATTACATATATAAATAGTTTTGATGAAGCTTTATTTTGTAATTGTATAACTGTATTTGTATCAAAATGACATGATAGTACGTGCTATTAAACAAAACAAATTTACATGATCACTTAACAAAATATTTTAATATTTGAAATAATTTAAATGGAGAAATTTTAAATTTCCAACTAACATGAAAAAATATCGTATTATTAATGCTTAATATAGAAATCTCTATATTGAGATATAAGTTCAAAGAAAAATGTCTTTTGTAATAATTATGATTTGCATCAAACTTAACTTTCATCACATGCTTGCTTTGTGTTGGTCATTAGTCATTACGCATAAACTAAGTCCATTAAAATTTCAAATATCATTATTAAGATTCGTATAATCAACATTATAAAACAGTTAACCTAACCATTTAAATGTGATTAAAACTTCTTTCACTATATCTCATGTAATTTAGTAACCTTAAAAATAGATAAAAACGCGTCAATCATTAAGAGGGTGATGGATCGTTACGGCTCAACCAAAGTTAACGTAACGTATACGTTTATGCAAGATTATCGACATGCTACCTTTTAATTCGAATTTTACACATTAAAATCTACATGGGTTCTAGTTACTTATACAATAAAAAATAAAAGATAAAGATTGTGAAATGAATTCGATTGGACAATGAGCTTTAGTGAGTGCCTTAACCTTTCACGCTATTTGGAAAATAATGCAATGGCTTTGCCTCTCAAGGTTTCGCCTTAAATGGGAAAAGATAGTATCAATAAGTGAAAGCATAATTCATACATCAAATCCAATTTCCACTCATTTCATTTTCTTCTGTTTTTTAATATTATATATTATATATAATTATTATTATTGACTAAATAACAATCATTGGATCATATATTTTTTTGTAAACATGATTTATAATTTTCTAATAATTTGTTAGAATTTTTAGTTATATATAGGAAAATTGAATATTAATAATCTCACTATCAACTATTGGTCAATAATAATCCCAACTAACAATGTGACTGGTAATAATCCCAACTATCAGTTTTGTTACCAATAACAATCTCAGTTAAATAAAACAGTTAACTCCGTTAATTATTGATGACATGGCGCATGACGTGGTGATTACTTGGCGGGAGAGGTGTACTTTTTCATTTTATTTTAAATCTTAAATATACAGATCAAATTTTGATATCCTTTCAAAGAAAATAAAGCTAGTTCTATTCTACAGCCAGCTCTTCTAATCGTTCTGTATCTTTCAATCCTATCAAAGAAAATTAGCCCGGTAATTTGTATTTATATTTTTCAACATGTCCAGAAGTTTCAGGCTTAATCCAGTTTGAACAATAACCACCCTGTTTAACAGCCACATGCCACGTCACACGCCATGTCATCAATAATTAATGGAGTTAACTGCTTTATTTAACTGGGATTATTATTGGTAACAAAACTGATAGTTGGGATTATTACCGGTCACATTGTTAGTTAGGATTATTATTGGCCAATAGTTGATAGTTGAGATTATTAATATCCAATTTTCCTTATCTATATACAAATCTACAAATCATTCGGTTGTTGTATTATAACTAAATGTCTAAATCAAACAAATAACATTACAAAAGTAAATATATTTTTACTTTAATTAGTTAACACGTTTGATATACTTCTATTGAACTTTTATTAGTTTTGTAAAGCTAGTTAGATATAAATTCATATGTGAATCAAGTTAAAGTTGGAAGTTAATTCACATGTGAATTAACTATGATATGTTTACATAAAAACATTCCTTTCAATAATTAGTGACGGAACCAATATTTCTTGTCATAACTCCTCTAACAACTAATGATTTCATAACAAAAATATTGTGAATTCTAGTGATGGTGTCAAAGATAAGTGTTTATTTAAATTTGAGACAAAGATATCTTTGATTAGGTGTATGCTTTATGATCATGTTCCCCAACTGCAAATTACACTCCAATGAAGATATGTATCAATTATTGAACCAAAGACTATATAGCAGAATCTTAAAAGAGAAAGAGAGAAAAAAAAGGGGGGGGGGGGGGTGTATAAACAGAAAACACCACATGACATGAGGTCCCCAATCAACAATGGACCATATAACTCAGCTGGTGACACCCAAGTTCTCCACTCCACATTTGATGTGATATATGTATTCATCATTTAGGTCTTAGATTTTAATGGCAGCTGTCATATTTGGTAATCAAATTCATAATTTTGATCATTGATTAACATATGTAATTGTTGTCTGAAAACTGGGACTCGGGTTGCTTCAACAGCCACGACTTAACTCGTTGGTTGGTAGTCTTTCAGTTGCAAGACAAAATGTTATGACATCAAATGTTGTTACAAATATTATATAATTTCAGTTATAGTTGGGGTGTGAATTCTTAACGCGTAGCTCGTGGATTAAACCAAGAAACGTATTTAGCTAAACGGGTCGTGTTTGGTCAACAAGGGTTTACAAGTTGACCCAATTAGCCTATTAATTTTACAATCTTTTAACATGTATTTTATATATTATAACCTAAACTTATTGGGTATTTGTTTGCCAAAATTTATAAGAGAAAATATTATCATGTTTCATAGTTAAACATAATAATTTTGTTTACATTTAATTTGCTTGTAATTTCGCAAATTGGAGATTATTATGTAAACACATAAAACAATAGACAAACAAATATACTACACGTATAAATAATATTTATGCAATTTTTGAACATCAAGAGAAGTAGATGGGTACATTGTGAAATATTTTGGTCTCCATTCTTATTCTAAAAGTCAGCCATGAAAAAGGATGTTGACTACAGCTCACATGTTGACCAGAAAAAAGGAGTATAAATATAATCTTGCAAGGCAAAGAGAATTAAGGCCATATAACAGGCCAAATGAGTGAAAATGGGCTGGGCCTTCCGGAAATGGTCTCTTTTTGTTGGCTTGCTTGACGATTGGCAATTTGGCATTATCATTGTAGAGAGTTAGGGTTGTTCACGAGCTGAGCCAAACCGAGCGAAGGCTTGCTCGTTGCTTGGCTCGTTTACAACCGAACCGAAATGAACGACTGTAATTCGAACCAAGCGTAAACTAAAACGAGCCAAAATCGAATCGAGCATTTTTCTATCGAACTCGAGCGATTTTGAGCATTATTTATTTCTTTTTCACTTTAAAATTTTCAATAAAAACAAATTTGAAGGTTGTAAATAATATTTTATAAATAAATCAGTAATTTTTAGACAAACGCGTAATATATTGTAAATTTTTATTAAAAATAAGTTTGAAGTGAGATATAATGATCATGTAAGCAAACTTCTAGTATTCTAAAAACTTGAATCGAACAAATAAAACAATAAAATTGACGGTATATGGAAAATTTAAAGGGGTAAAAATATTTGTAAGCTTATATTTATGTGTTTTGTCTATGTATTTATACATTTGTTGATATATAATTATATATAAAATAAATTAAAAATATTCGAGCCGAATCGAACCGAGCAAACCTTTATTCGTTGCTTGGCTCGTTTACAAACCGAACCGAGCAGAGCGGCTCATTTTCAATTGAGCGAAAAAACGAGCGAGCATTTTCCGAGTAATTTCGGAGCGAGCAACAAACGGTTTGGACGGCCCTAATCTAGAGACTGCTTAAAACGGCTTCAAATATTATGGTAAACATGATGAAACTCTGAAAGTGCTAATATATATGCACATGCTGACAAAATAAACGTTCGCCAATATAGAAGTCTTCTTGAACCCGAAAGGGCTTTAATTAAGTTTGTCACTCATTGCAAAGTTGTAAGTATTTTGGGTTTCGATTTAATATTTTAGTCCATCTCTACAAATTAAAGGGAAACTATTTGCTCTTGCAAAATCAAGAAACTACTATACGTGCACAAACCGACTATTTTAGGAATCGAAACCGGGTATGGTTAACAAAAGTCAAACCCGGTTCGGATAGGAATCGATTCTAGGTATAATCGGGTTTTTGACCGGGTTTTTCGGGTTTTTTTTGGGTGTTGGGTTGGGTTTTGACATGGTCAAGGTGGAACCGGTTCTTGCGGGTCCGTGTCCGGGTGCATGTCTGGGGAGAAACTCAATACCAGGTCGTACCCGCGAATCAGGTACAGGTAGAAATTAGTTCCGGGTCGGGTCCGGAATCTGGTATTTTGTGCACCTCAAGCAACTACTATTAGAGGTGCACAAATCGGGTTTTTTCTAATACCCGGATTCGGGTATGGACCAGTTTCGGGTTTGATCGGGTATTGAGAGAAATTGGGTAGGGTTCGGGTAGGATATTGAGGAGAAAAACTCAACCCTATGTACCTGGGTAGGGTATGATCGGGTTCGGGTATTGGAACCGGGTCTGTGTCCGGGTACGACCGGGCATTAATACCCGGTTTTGAGTTTATAATTTTTTTATATATTTTTAATTTGTTTAAAATTTAAATTTGCTTATTAACGTATAAAAATAATTAAACTATACTACAAAAACTTTAAATCCACTTAATTACAAATTATTTACTTAGGAATATACATTTTATAAAAACTTAAACATAAAAGTTGTGAAGTAAACATAAAAATATACTATTAAAACTCACGTATTATTTCGGGTATTAGAAAATTGGTATCGGGTATAACCAGGTATCGGGTATAGGGTATGACCGGGTCCGGGTATTTACGGGTATAAATAAGGTACGTTTCCGGGTACGAGTATTGATCTCAAAATGCATACCCTATCCATAACCCTACGGGTAGGTTCGGTTCCGGTTTCGGATATTGAATACCCTGGTATAAAAAAAACCGGTTCCGGATATTTTTTTTTAGGTCCGGTTCCGGGTAGGGTTTTTTGTGCACCTCTAACTACTATGCGCACCTGTCTTGTAAAAGATATTAATCAAACAATGCCTTTTAAAAGAATTAACTACTGGGCTGGGCCCAATCCACAAGGGCTATTCCCTGAAAAGGCAAATTAGCCTTCTTAAAATCAAACATATACAAATAGTCAAATACAACTAGCATAAAGTTCACAACTTCACAACACAATTCATCTAAATATTACGACCTAAATCAACTATCATAAACTCAACTAGCATAGAGTACTTACTACGATCCAAAATCAAACATTTATAATCAAAGAACCAGGATATACTATCATAAACCAAAAGAGCTAAAATAACATACATTCTACACTCATGATTCATAATAATCAAATACAAAAGTGATACAATCAAATTTTCAAACATTATTTGGAAACTAAAAACTTTTAATAATAAACACTAATAGTTCTTCAATAGTCATAATATAAGAGGTACATTACTAGACAACCATGGAATTCTCATGCAACGTCACCTTTAACTTGTAAAGTCAACATCTCCTTTATAGTTCAAATCAATAAAACATACATTTAAGAATGATTATCTCACACACCTTCTAATCATGCTTGGCTACTTGTAATCTACATCTTTTGCCTATCACGGCAATTTAACTCTCACCACTTAAAGACATCTATTTCAACACACTGATACTAGAAAACCCCGTTTTTCTTGTGTATAATGGTTTTTACTGATTTATATGAACACGTGATGTGAAGTCCTATCATCCTATGTGATTTTGAGCTATTAGATATTTGGCTGTATAATAACAACATAATATTATCATTTAACCTAACGTAGTTTACATTAACACGATTTCAACAACAAGAAATAAGTGCGCGCCAATATAACCTATTATCATGCCAACTCATTTTTTAATGGCAACCAATGCCTATTCATTTACACAACAAAATAATACACACACATAGGTCATTTACAATTACAAAAACATTTGCCATTAAAGTTTCCAATTAAGACACTTCCAAGCCTCTTAACTACTATACATGTTTTAATCCTAGCACTAAAAACTTTTAACACCTTTGTCTTTGTGGGTCAAACTCCACCAAATTATGAAAACATTGAGTTAGATATATTAAATAAAAAGAAACAAAAGATAGAAAACTTGTTTAGTAAGTAGTCAAACTACTAAAGCCAATAACGGTGAATGATGATTAACTCAATTTTTGTTACAATAATGGTCCAAAAAATGAATTTATATTTAAATTTTAATAAAAGAAATTCATTTTCGGAAATCTTAGATGATGAGTTTAAAGAAAAATTATTTTAGGGTATTTTCTCAAAATTCATAAAATAAACATGGATGAACTTTCTATCTAAAATTGCAATTTACATCATAGCATCGAGCAATAAAACACATTTGATTGAACATTAACATTGGGCCTGCGCAATGACACATGGGTGTTGGGATGTGACGTGGTGGGATGTGACAACCTTCATTGTCACGTATTTTTATTACACTTACAACAATGATTATACATGTAATATGGATGTTATGCGAGAAGAGTGACATGAAACAACATAATGAATAAGATTTCATATTCTTGAAGACTCGTATTTATGAGAATTAGGTATAATATAAAAATGATTTTCTTAAAGTCTAATATGCATTTCAAAATTTTCAACGACTTGCTTACTCTAATAAATGATCCTTAGACGTTACTCCTTTATGTGATAGAAAAATAATAAAAATGTGGGAAGTAATATAGAGTGTCGAAGTTTCTTTTGTTAATTAATGCGAGCACATGATGTTTGCCCCACATGATTACAAGCTATTAAAGATATGATAAAGATCTAACATTATCATTTGATTGAGTATGTCTTACGTGAATACGACTTTGAGTTATTAGATATATGTAAAGATAAATACGGTAGTACGAGTGTATATGTACGATAAAGACCGACAATGATTTGTTGCATAACACACAAATCATTTAAGACCGTAGAAGATTGTGCCCTTATTGTAGCTGATGATTGGGAATAAACTTAACAAACTGAAATAAGTCATAGTTGAAGTGTGAATAAACCGAACTGAGTAGCTTGATTGATTTCATAAAAGAGATCTGGCCAAGTCATGGTAAAATATTAAACACATGCAATATGTCGATTGCTCCAAAAGGAGAGCCCACGGATTTTGAGTAAGGTAAAACGACTCGGGTAAAGTGTCCTCTAGTTTTCATGCAAATCAACCAATGCTCCTAAGGTCTATCATCTTTACATTTCGTTTTAGCCCATTCATATACAACATCAATGATCTTGACTAGTTCGACTAATTTAGCCCATGTTCTAGTGAAATCTTTAGCTTAACGATATATGAGTTGCCTCCTTATTTCGTATCTATTTGGACCATTTTGAGGAGTAGGTAGAACACCAAAGACGACGTTAGCCGAGTAAATGTATATGTTTGGTTATATATCTGTTGACATGTAATTAAAAGTACATTGCATGATCAAGTTGAATCTATTCACAAAGTCAAAGTCAAAACAAAGTCAAAATGGAAGCAAATTGACCGTTTCTATATCTATTCACGCGTCTCTTTGTTTGGCCTTTTTGTACTTTTTCAGTTTGGTATAAACTTGTCTCTTTCTAGTTTCTAATTTCTAATGTGCCTCTTTTTAAAACCTGATTAACCCAAATAAAAATGATCATGTTTTAATTCGACCAATTCTTATTCGAACTTGTCCTGACCCATTACTGTTGGATTAATGGGCGGTTCGGGTCAAGTCAACGCGGACCGACCCGAATGTGACCCGGTATCAGTTACACTGGGGGTAATGAGATATAAACCCACTTAAATGTTAATTGTGCCCGACACAATCAATTAGATGGACCGGATGGTGGTTAAAGGCTTTGTTTTGTTAATTGGGCTCAAGCCCAATTGGTTTAACTTGATTAAACCCTAAATATGTTCTTATATACAGTGTTGCAAAAATCGCTAGTCGGTGGTCGGGCGGTGGGGTGGGGACTAGCGATTAATCGGGATTAGTCAAGATTAATCGGATCGGACTTTAATGTATATTTTTCAGTTTTATACATACACACACATTTTTATATGCAATTTTCTGTTTTATACATACACAAACATATTTTGGTAGGAAATTGGCTATAATCTCGCTAGAAGCCACTAGTTTTTGCTGCAATCTCGCCGAAAATAGTTGATTTGGGTCGGAATCTCGCAGGAAACCACTGATTTTGGTCGGAATCTCGCCGAAAATCGTCAATTTTGGCCGGATTTGACCGTTAACCGATTAATTGGCCGACTAGCCCAAAATTAATCAGTGAAGTAGGGACTAGCGATTAATCGGGGATTAATCGGCGACTAGTCGGGATTTTTGCAACACTGCCTATATAGAGTATAAGTTGACATTATTAATAATAACACCTTAAAACAACAAACCCTAGCAGCCACCTTTATTCCGGCGCCGTTTTTCGGCCAAACCGTTTTCCGACGACCCTATTCCGGCACCCAAATTGACCGGTTTTGTTTGCCACTGCTTCTGTTGCACCTTCTTTGCACCCGCACCACTTCAGCAAACCCTAGACGTGAGCCGCCGCCTTCAACAGCCGTTTTCCGGCCAAACCGGTTTTCCGGCGAACTCGTTCCGGCGACCTGTAGCTGCTGTTGTTTACTGCTGTCCGCTGACCACCATAGCTGCCGGATCTGAGCCGCGTCATCTCCTGTCGCCGCCACCCACCTGCCGGAACATCCGCCGCCGCCGGATCTTCTGTAGGTCGTTTGATTGTGTGTGTCATCTCTAGCTTGTTTCGTTAGCCTTCGGTGTCTTCCCGGTTTCGATAACCGAGGTATATCGACAAACTAACCAATGGTTGTTTATTATTTGTTTAAACGTACTCGTTTAACGTTGTAATCGGATCCGGGTCTTGGGTTTCGGTTTTGGTTCGTTTAATCGTTTAATCGTCCGTTGCGTTTTATAGTTCGTTTATATATTTATATATTAATATTGATTAATATTTATCGAAACGAAATAATTAACTAAAACGGGTTTAAAATATTTGACCGTTTTCGTTCCGAACCACCGTTGAAACCCAACAGTGGTATCAAAGCCGCGGTTACAACGTACGTGTCGATTCCGGTTCGTTTAAAACCGGATCTACATCTTAAACTTTAAATCGTTTAAAGTTTATAGATCTAGATTTATTTTCGGGTGATTTTGATTTGGTCAAAATTTTGTTTATTTTATTTGACCAAGTTAAAATGACCCGAAATTTTATTTATTTTGAATATGTAAATCCGGCCCCGACCTATGTTTGTTTGGTTGTGTTTGATTGTTGAGCTTGTTTTTGGCCATATTGGATGGTTCAAAAGTTGTAAACGGTTATTATTTATTTTTCAGTTTTCTTTTGGCCATAGAAATGGTTCAAATTTGTAATAGGTCAATTTATTGTTAGTTTATAAATTTGTAATTAAAAAGACGCGAAGATAACCGAGGACGAGCTCAAGGATTTCTTGGAGTTAGTGGGAGTTCGGGCAAGATGACGGGATGCACGAAGAAGTCCATCCTTGTGGTTGTTTTGTGTTGTGAACCCCTTGACCCGATCGGTCTCCCTGATTGGCTCTAGCGACACCGATCACCTTTTGGCCATAAGGATTTACATATTTTTATTTGCTATTGTGGTTGCTTTGATTGTTTATAATAGGATTATAATATCACCGACCTAATACCAAATAAATTTGAAAATAAACATTTTATTAACCAAGTAAGTTTTGCAAATTAAAATCGTTTTGATTTCCAAAACTAATAACTTAATAGATTCTCTATTAACTTAAAATTGGTTAGTTATATCACGACAAACTTAGTTTTAAATAGGTTATTTAAAACTAAGTGTCATGAGAGATGAAAGGTTTCATCAATTCGTCCCGATAATAAATACAGTAAAATTTGACTTTTACTCTATTTGGTAATTTTAAAATTAATCCCAATTTAAAAACCAATAGTTTATGCCAATCCTACTACAAGTCACACTTGAGGCATAATGCGAAATTTCGAGTGTTTGGAGCTACAACACCGCACTTGTTTTCTAGCCTATCCCATCAAGGTGAAAGCGTTTCGTTGACACATCCGGCCCTTTCACACGTCACTATACTAGGAAAACTATTACTTTACCCTCCTGTTACGTGCTAAAGCTGTCTGGAGACTTAAAGTGGGCAAAGATGAGGCTAAACGTATCTATACAGATAATCGTTGTCTCTATAGGCCTCATAACCGAGAGTTGTGCTCTATTCACAATTGGCAATCGTTATCAGTCTGCCTAACCACTTATTAATGTTGTGTGCTACAGCTGCCTTTAATGACTGGAAGTCGGATTCTCGTGCTCCTATTTCATTAATGTTATTGGGTCATTAATAATAGGACTACAACGTCGAAAATACTAATTAAATTTACTTTTGCTTAATTAATCAGATGTCGTCAACGAAAACTCACCCTACGCCCTTAAGACTATCCTTGAGAAGGATAAACTGAACGATACCAACTTTATCGAATGGCACCGCAACTTGAGACTTGTTCTCACTATGGAAAAACGCCTGTATGTTCTCGATTGACCTGTTCCAACCGAGCATGAAAACAACACAGCCGCTGCTCGAAAAGTTCTTGAGAAGCATAAGGATGACTCGGCTGATGTCTCCTGCATAGCCACCATGACTTCTGAGCTTGCTAAAGGCTTGGAAGACTTTGGTGCCTATGAGATGCTTGAGCAACTCAAGGGCATGTTCCAGAAACAAGCCCGTCAAGAACGTTTCGACACCATGAAACAACTCATTAGTTGCAAGATGGCAGAAGGGTCTCTCGTCAGTGCGCATGTTCTTAAGATGAAGGGGTACATCGATCAGCTCAAGAAACTTGATTATCCCATGCCTGATGAGATGGCATCTGATTTCATCCTCAACTCTCTCCCCAACTCATACGACCAGTTCGTAATGAATTTCAACATGAATGGTTGGGTGAAGACAGTACTGGAGCTTCATAACATGCTCAAGACGACTGAGATGAACATTCCTTCAAAGAACCAATCAAGTTCTGATGATTCGATCTGCTGGTGTCAAGAAGCCTAATCCCAAGAACCGGGGTTATAAGGGTAAAGGCAAGAAGAATGTTACCATTGCTGCCCCTCGTGCCACCAATGCTAACAAAGGGGTTCCAAAGATACCGCCGCCGCCTCCTGAGGAGCGCCAGTGCTACCGATGCAACCAAATGGGACATTGGATGCGAAACTGTCCCGAATATCTTGCTGAGATCAAGATGAAGAGAGCCAATGGTGAAGGCTCTTCTCGAGGTATTTCCAGATATACGTTATTAAACTTTTCACTGTCTCTAGCAACACATGGGTATTTGATACCAGATGTGGTTACCGCATCGTTAATGTCTTGCAGGAGCTTGAGAAGTGGAGGAAACTGAATAAAGGCAGCATGGAACTCATTGTTGGAGATGAGAAGAGAGTACCAGTTCTGGCAAACTGGAGTATTTCATTTCACTTGTCCATCTAGCCTGGTTTTTCTTTTGAATAATTATTTGTATGCTCCTGGCTAGACCAGCAACATCGTTTCATTTTCTTTACTGTTTGAACAAGGTTTTAAGTACGTGTTTTAATGGCATAGCTATTTCTGCTTACTTAAATGACATCTTTTATTTTGAGGCTAAACCTTGAAATGATATATATTAGATTGATGTTCAAACTAATAATAACGTATATATAATCTTTCAAAACATATCAGATATGGCATCAATGATACATTTCTATGGCATTGCCGACTTGGCCACATAAGCAAGGCAAGAGTTAAAAGACTCCAATCCGAAGGGATTCTTGAATCCACAAGACCGGACTCTTTTAACAATTGTGAGTCTTGCTTAGCTGGCAAACTCGCCAAAGACTCCTTCACTCATAAGAATGAACGAGCAAATGATCTGTTTGGACTCATACATACTGATGTATGTGGACCTTTCAGGACCATGCCTGGAAACCATGAAAGATACTTTGTTTCTTTTATCGACGATTATAGTCGATACGCTTATGTATAGCTTACGAAACACAAGCATGAAACTTTTGAAAAGTTCAAAGAGTTTCAAAACAAAGTGGAAAACCAACTTGGTAAAACCATTAAGATACTTCGATCAGATCGAGGTGGAGAGTATCTCAGCTCAGAGTTCATCACTCATCTAAAAGAACGTGGAATTGTTTCACAGCTCACTCCACCTGGCACACCCCAACATAATGGCGTGAACGAAAGGTGGAATCGAACGTTGCTAAACATGGTTCGATCGATGATGTGTAGAACTAACTTGCCTCACTCCTTTTGGAGTTTCGCCCTTATAACCGCCTCCCGCATTCGTCAAATACTACTACCAAAGCGGTTATTAATTCTTTCATCCTGATACAAATATGATTTCTATCAAGAGGAAATGCCTCTTCCTCGAGAAAGAATTTCTCGATCGAGGAACTGGAGATAACATTGTAGATCTTGAAGAAATTCAAGAACCACTATCAACCGCTGAGGAAGTTGGAGCGTCTGATCAACAAGTTGTTGTTGCTAGTACATCAGAAATGAACACGAGCGTTCGCGGAAGTAGTAGGACTTCCGTACCAAATTCTAAATACCTATGGCATTTAGATGGTCCCGAACTCTTATTAGTAGCCGAGTCTAACGACCAACCTACTAACTACAAATCTGCAATCTTGGATCTGGAATCTGAGAAAAGGCGTGAAGCCATGAACGCCGATATGCAATCTATTCATGACAATCAAGTCTGGAACTTGATTGAACTACCCCTCGAAGGTCGGGCAACAGGAGCAAGTGGATTTTTCAAACAAGCATCTCGTAGCTGGAGTCTACATTTTGATGTGAATAATCTAAGGGTTTGATTTTTCAAATGAAGATGAGCCTTGTGTTTACATAAAGGCTAGTGTGAGCACTATATCATTCCTCATGTTGTATGTGGATGATATACTGATAATTGGAAACAGCATTCCTATGCTTAAGGAAGTTAAGCACTGGTTGAAATCTTGTTTTACAATGAAAGATCTTGGAGAAGCTTCTTATATTATGGGAATCGAGATCTACCGAGATAGATCTAAGCGGCTTCTAGGGCTAAGTCAAAGTACATACATAAGCGAAGTCATGACACGCTTCTCAATGGACAACACCTAGATAGGAGCTGTTCCATTGCTAAAGGAACCGTATTAGCAAATCACAATCTCCGGAAACGGACATTGAGACAAAGCATATGCAAGCAATTCCATATGCTTCATCGATTGGCTTTTTCATATACGCTATATTATACACTAGACCTGACGTCTCGTATGCGTGTTTGGAGGAGTGGAAGATGAGCTCACTATAAGATATTACACTGACGCTAACTTCCAGAATGACCGAGATGTTTCTCGCTCATAATCTGCTTGGATGAAGAAATTCATAGCCAACCTCGATCTAAGTCCAAGTTTAGGAAAATGATCGACGTGATATGTGATAACACAGGTGCTATTGCTCAAGCCAAAGAGCCCAATATTTATCACATGGCCAAGCACATTTTTAGTTCCACTATGTACGAGAAATACTGGAACGAGGTGACATCATAATAAGCAAAGTAGACACAGATCAAAAACTAGTTGACTCGTTCACTAAGCCGATAACTCGGGACAAGCATACATATGCTATCGGTCTTAGACTTGCTGGTGTTTTATTTTGATTTAGTATTTGGATGTATGAACGTTTAATCAGTTGTACTTCTCTGTTCACTTTTGATTTAATGGTTAAATGCAAATGTTGAATAATACAACCGTGTTCATTTTAATACGTTTAATCCGTGAATATTGTATTCTAAATTATCCGTAGTCGGTCAGACTCGTGGGAACGATTCTGAATTAAGACTATTCTGATTTTGGACTCAAGCAGTTGACTTCCAAACTCACAGACCTCATTATGAATGACGTTGGATGTAACTCGCATCAAATCATCTTCATGGATCTTGATCATAAGATGTTTTGATAATAGTATGCTCATTTAGTATCCTAAGACCTGAGATAAATATTAGAACTTTCGTTTACCGAGGAATATTCTTTGATCATGTCAACCGTTGTTGCGTAACTGTCAGCCATAAAGGCATTGATTGGGAATGTTCTGGAGTTCAGTGGGAGTTGTATGTAGTCAAGATGGGATTCTGTACTCTTACATGAAAATGTAATAGTTAGACATATTGGCGCACTCGTTGATTCAAACTGGTAAAGTGTGAGGCCTCACCCAAACTTACTGTGTGTTTGAATGGACCACTTTGACTCTATATCGAGAATTACAATAATTGGACTCTTTATGAGATTGATATGATCCATGTCTCATTGTTCAATTAATGTCTAATACAGAAAGGATAGATGACAACGATTACTATAAATTCATTATTTTGCAATAAGGTATTCCAAGATACTTTGGTTATGGATTTAAAAATGTCATATTTGGTTGGGACAGCTACGTGTAGCTAGAATGCCTCTAGCTGTTAGCGTTGTGATACTTGACCCAAATCCGTCAAAGTGGGAGACTGTTGGATTTAATGGGCGGTTCGGGTCAAGTCAACGCGGACCGACCCGAATGTGACCCGGTACAGTTACACTGGGGGTAATGAGATATAAACCCACTTAAATGTTAATTGGGCCCGACACAATCAATTAGATGGACCGGATTGTGGTTAAAGGCTTTGTTTTGTTAATTGAGCTCAAGCCCAATTGGTTTAACTTGATTAAACCCTAAATATGTTTCTATATATAGTATAAGTTGACATTATTAATAATAACACCTTAAAACAACAAACCCTAGCAGCCACCTTTATTCCGGCGTCATTTTCCGGCCAAACCGGTTTTCCGGCGACCCTATTCCGGCACCCAAATTGACCGGTATTGTTTGCCACTGCTTCTGCTGCACCTTCTTTGCACCCGCACCACTTCAGCAAACCCTAGACGCGAGCCGCCGCCTTCAACAGCCGTTTTCCGGCCAAACCGATTTTCCGGCGAACTCGTTCCGGCGACCTGTAGCTGCTGTGAGCGGCTGCTGTTGTTTACTGCTGTCCGCTGACCACCATAGCTGCCGGATCTGAGCCGCGTCATCTCCTGTCGCCGCCACCCACCTGCCGGAACATCCGTCGCCGCCTCCTTCAGCCGCCGCTGGATCTTCTGTAGGTCGTTTGATTGTGTTTGTCTTCTCTAGCTTGTTTCGTTAGCCTTCGGTGTCTTCCCGGTTTCGATAACCGAGGTATATCGACAAGCTAACCTATGGTTGTTTATTATTTGTTTAATCGTACTCGTTTAACGTTGTAATCGGATCCGGGTCTTGGGTTTCGGTTTTGGTTCGTTTAATCGTTTAATCGTCCGCTGCGTTTTATAGTTCGTTTATATATTTATATATTAATATTGATTAATATTTATCGAAACGAAATAATTAACTAAAACGGGTTTAAAATATTTGACCGTTTTCGTTCCGAACCATCGTTGAAACTCAACAATTACCTCGCCCAATCTTGACCCGCACATTTTACCGTGTACACAACTCATATTCACCTAAGAAAACACATGACCATGTCTTGTATCTATGCAATCCATGATACAACATTACGAGGAATTTAAGGAGACCAAATTGCTACCCGTGCCTCGTTTCGGTTGGGCCTCCAAACTATGGGTGTTCAATACCAGATATCAGATATTTTCGAATAGTTGATATCACTATCCGAATCCGTATCCGAAATTCGGACACCCGACATTTCGGATTCAGATATTCGAAAAGTATTTAATATTTAAGAATTTAAAAAAAATATATTTAAGAGTTAAAAAAATATTTCGGATAAACGAACTATCCGAAAATTATCTAAGATTAAAAGGTTACCCGAAACATCCGAAAAATATCCGACATAACCAGATATCCGAAATTTGAATATTTCAGATTCAGTTTCGATTTCGGATTCATTATATTTTTTCACACAGTTGCTCCAAACCTAGTCCATAAAGATTCTCAAATCAGTTGAACCCGATTAAATGTTATAAATTTATAATAAACAAACAAATCAAGCATGTTGTGTATTTGGATTCATGGATTGCTTGCTGTCAAACTTTTTTACACGTGTTCATGAAATCACACAAATGGATTAATTGTAGTATTGAAATCGATGGGTCTGATCACACACACACACCCTTTCTATTATTACCCACTGCATAGTTTGTCGTCTGCACTTTTGATCCTATGATCTTTATTTTACAAAATGTTCCAGTACCCGTGACTTGTAGTTACTAAAAGTGCGAAAGTAACGATAATTAAACATATATGAAACAATAGAAAATATCAAAGAAACCCTAATTAGAAGTCGTGGAGAAAGATAAAACCAAAAATTATGCTAAATAGTAGAAGCGAGTCTAAGGACGTCTTTGAGGCATGGCAGGGTAGTCAACGGCCACATGCCCAACACCTCGCTAGGCACGAATTTTTTTTAAAAAAAATATTATATATATTTTTATAAAAAAACATGTGTATAATCAATGTTTCAACAAAATTACATAACCACTAGCTTGGTCTAATGGTAAAGCGGTATGACATCTAACCAAAATGTTGTGGGTTCTAGTCTTATTTTAGACAATTTTAAGCTTATTTTTATACAAAAGTTTTTTACACATTAAATCATAATCAAATAAGTCATTTATAATTAAATTGTTTAAACCCAACAAAATGTTTCTTTTATTTAAGGCTCGAAAAAAAGTTCGCCTGTGCCTCCAAATTCTTTTCGTTTTTTCGGAGCCGGCCATTATCTCCTTACCCTTTTAACTCGAATTGAAAAATCTTCTACCTAGATCAAATCTTTAAATTAGTATAGTCTAAAAATACTAAAATAGAACTTGTCATTATGATTTTGTTGTATTTAGTCCCTGTAATCTTTAACACGGCTTCGCTTATATACGCGATAGCATACTACATGCCTATGTGGCTTAAGGGTGCATAATTATGTTCTTCGAAAACTCACATGCATAAATGACACACACATCTATGTGATTTTTAAGATCGCATAGCCGTTAGTAAAATGCTTGAAAACTAAGAAAACATCGCAATACTATGTTAAATAGAGTTGCGTAGTCCGTCTTGTAACCTTCACACACTTTATGTAATGTTTACATGCATATGATGTTTTATCAAAAAAGTGTTGGGTTCGTAGGCATTTTGTTTTGACCCGGTTTATTAGTTGAAGTCCAAAGGGTATACGGGTGTAGGGTGGCCAGACCGAAGCCCGGCCTGGTTTGGTTTTCTTGTTGGATAAGATGCAAACCCTAGTTCAATCTATATTTAAACATCTCTATGTACTTGTAATTATTTTTGTCACTCAATAAAGAATATCTAGTTGCCACTCGTGGACGTAGGTCAGTTTAGACCAAACAACGTTAAATCTTCGTGTTCGTTTATTGCTTTCGTGTTTGTGTTCAGTTCGTGTGTGCGTTTAATCCTAACATAAAGGACACAATTATCTCCTTAATATCACATTAACTCTTGATTTATTTGATTTTCTCTTTTTAAGTTAACGGTTCTTATTTATTGTGTGATGTTGTGAGACTTTATACATGCAAATCAATATATGATGCTATCATGTATATAATCCAAAGTGTCTATTAGCAAAAGGCTAAACTTGTTTATTAGTAACACATACTAATAAATATTATTAGTCCAAAATTTTCCAACAACTTGTAGGTTTTATTGACAAGTAAAACTTGTTTAATTTATGCTAGCAAAGGACTTGGGAGGTTAAGGACTCTTTAACATCTCATGTCTAATTTAAATTATGGACACTTGCAACTTCAATCTTATGTCATAGAATATATTTACACGTGCCACCCTTCACGCTTTCGATTATTGGATATTCACGTGTTACTTTTTGTTTGATATTAGCACATATATTATCCTCTTATTTGTTCATATAATTCTATAATGCTAACTCGTATCTATAAAATATGAAATTATGTATACAAGGGATATAATGATGCTACATGCGTGTCAGTAAAGAAGAAGGAAACTTAAAAGGAGTGACTTATCCTATTTATTGTATGAATTTATTAATTTTTAGTCACTTATATAAAATTTCGAATAATTCCTTTTTAGTGCTTGCGATGCTAGGAATGGTATGTAACAAACACATAAATCTTATGCTTTTACCTTGCTAATTCTGTTTAAACTACAAAAAGGTATCATCATTGGAAAATATTTTATGAAATTCACATATTTTATAAATTATAGATATCCAAACTTTGGTTTAGGATTTTATTTCAATCTCTTCAAATTTGTTGATAGCATATGATAGTTACATTTGAGATTGAACCTACCATTGTTTGGACATGTTTACTTGTTTGGGTTGAGTTTCATTCTATTTAAATAGCTACATACACATAATTTCAATAACCAATTGCCTACCAAATTACGTGTGACATCTGCCCAATCCGACCCGACCCAGGTACCCGTTTTCGAATCCGATTCTTTTTATGATTTAAAATTTGATTATTAATCTTTGTAATTTCAACATTAAATAAATCATATATATATATGTATATTTTTATATTACTTACTAATAATAATAATTTCTTTTCCGCCGACCCGTCCCTTTCTTCCTTCTCTCCGCCGTCCCGCCCCTTTTTCTCTCTTGTCGCCGTCCCGCCCCTCTGCTTAACCCTTATGCCTGAAACCCCCTTTTTTCTCTTAACTCTTTGCTTGTCCTTTGGTTCTTCCCGCCTAAGGATGTCTGCGCAGCTCCACGCGCCAGACTCCTTACAAGGAAGCCTGCGCGAAGACCAACTGTTCCTGCGATACGTGAGGCGAAACGTTCCCGCAGCGCGCTAAGAATGGTAGTTCTTCCCGCGGCGCGCTAAGAATGGTAGTTCTTCCCGCGGCGCGCTAAGGATTATAGTTCTTCCCGCAGCGCGCTAAGAATTGTAGTTCTTCCCGCAGCGCGCTAAGAATTGTAGTTCTTCCCGCGGCGCGCTAAGGATTATAGTTCTTCCGGCGGCGCGCTAAGAATTGTAGTTCTTCCCGCGGCGCGCTAAGGATTGTAGTTCTTCCCGCGGCGCGCTAAGGATTGTTCTCTGTCTGCCTTCGCCCTCGCGCGCGCTCGAGTCTTCTCGCGCTAGACCTTAAGTCTTTTCTTCAGTTTAAGTCAGCCTGTATGCTTTTGAAATATCTTATCTTTTGTATAAGCACTGTAGGTCAGTTCCGACATCTGTCCGAAAAGCCACTTTCGGCGCAGCATGCGCACCAATCCTATTGGTTGACAGAAAAAGTGACTGACATAATCTTTTGAAATCTTCTTTTGCATGCATTGAACAGTGCTTTATCTGACACCTCCCATGCTTTGGTCTGAACCTGTCAGCTTTTCCCCATCCCCTGCAGCTGCCGGCATATCTTTTTAATATCTTTTGCTTTTGGATTCTTGTGCTTTTTGATATCTTTTGCTTGATTTGATAAGATCTTTTCCCCTTTTCAAGGGATTGTGTTCCCTTGAGTTTTCCTATAAATTAAGCTTTTTCTTGTTTATTAACACTACACACACTACACCTAAACACTCCCCAAATCTATCTCCCTTGCTCTCTGCCGGAGATCCTCAGCGACGCCTCCAACTCCCCTCTCTTTGCCTCCGTCTTCTCTTCTGTTCTGCCCAGATCTCGGTAAATATAAATATATATATTTTGTTTTAATTTGTTTAACTAACAAGAATCGATACTTACTGCTTATATTCAAGACATAAAAACCAATCGTTAAACCAATAACCTCTTATTTATAGGTTAACTTGTGCTTGTTTAATAATTGGATTCTTGCATTATCTTTCGACGCACCGTTTACAAGTGAGTAATCTCGTACTTAATCCCCGTTTATTTTTAACGTTTTGGGATGTTCATGTGATCGTACAACTTGAGTCTTAAACTTGTTTATGAAATTTATGTGCGCAAAACCCCATGTGTTATAGACGTTTACTTGGCTGTTTATTTGTATGTGTGAGTCATTAACCGCTTTGTTCGGCCTATTCCGAAGTTTTCATGGATCCATTAGATGAACACGGGAGACCTATCGTTTACGGTTTTTTTCTTGTTTTACCTACACATGCACGTATGATTTCTTGTTTTTGTGCTCAATTGGGAGCACGGATTGAACTATGAGCTATGATCTATTTAGGCTTGATCACAATCTGATTACACCCTATGTTAAACCCCAGTTAAGCACATGTTGCGCGCAGTGTTTATTATTATCTATTTATATCTATTAAACTTGATTTCTCACCGACACGCAAGTGTTGACGTTTTATTTTATCACATGTTCAGGTTTGCTGTAGCTGCTTTTGGGAATCTCAAGGACACGTAGGATGTTTTCTTTTTCTTTGGACCTAGGTTAAAATGTAACAAGACAAATTATGTTATTTGAATATTTTGAGTTATGATATGATTTATGTTACTTTATGTCGTGTTCTGCGCGTGCGCAATGAAATGTATTTATTAAATATGGACACCCAAATAGTGTCGCGAGTAATGAAACAATACGTGGCGCCCCGATGTATAATCCGCCATCGGTCGGGGTGTTACATTACGCGTCTCACGTCTTCATCCTACCTGGATCCGACTCTTTGAAAATCTACACCCAATAATCATCACCAAAAAGCACCACACACCACGTTTTACACTCTTCATCGGCACAACAATCATACATTTGAAATAAAAGCGAACATGTCATCACAAATACATAACAAATTTCACATGAAAACCTATTAACAATCATTAGAAACATGTCATCGCAAATAAACAACAAATTTCACGTAAAACCCTAACTATTATTCGAAAATACATAGATTTGCTTACATCTTTACAAAGCCGTAGCTGACTAAAAAATTTACGTCTTTACGCTCCAAGCTACAACCATTCTTTGCACGTAGCTTGCAACTTGTACGTGGATGCTAGATCATATTTTGACTAATAATATTAGCACGTAGTAGTATTATGTAAATAACTCTTCATATATAACCCTATGTTAGTTACAATCATCAACACAAACCACAATTGCGTAGTCTTTTGGTTTATTTCAACCGAACACACAACTAGGGATGAGCAAAAGAGATATTGGTATCGATTTGGTACCGAATCAGTGTCAAGTTTTGAGTTTTTGGAACCGTTATTTCCCGAATTTTACCTTAAATACAAGTACCAAACCTAACTTTTCGATACCTGTATAAAAATTTTTCAAATTTCGGGATTGTTTCGGTAGGTACAAGCTCATCACTACACAGAAACCTTACATGAACTCACACTAGGGATGAGCTCGTGATGATACCGGTACCGACCCCGAAAATTCCGATCCTAAAAATTTGAAATACCTTGTACCGATACCGGCACCGAAATATTCGATTTGGTACCATATCAATGCCAAAAACTCAAAACTAGGTAACGATTCGGTATCGAAAGTACCAAATCGATACCAACACCAGTACCAATCGGTACCGGTACAAAAAACACTCATCTCTAACTTACCCCTCAATTACGTCCACAAACATCCTATCAAAAGGTTTCCAACCCTTTAAAACCTCTATGTTACAATAAATTTCGTCTCAAACACCACAAAATTAGTTGTAAGTTGTAACTTAAACATCATCAAACTTACTTAATTACCATTACAATCACACACAAACACGCGTCTATCCAATCCACACCCAAAGTACAACTCTCACTCCACAAAGTACAACTCATAATACAAACACCACCCCAATCAGCCACGACTGCCGCACCTAGCCACAGTCAGTCAACTCCATTCCGTCTATAAATTAAAAACCCACACCCACCCTTCGCATCACCATCTCACCTCCATCGTATTCACCGTCAAATAATAATAACAATAACAACAATAATAATAATAACATCATCCCGATCTCACTCACCATCACCATGGACTCCGAATCCATCACCATCACCACCACCATTACCGAAGACATCAACAACACTCACGGCTGGCAAAAAGTCACATACGCGAAGAAACAACGCAAAGCTCCGGCGAACAAGCAGGCTCCAACGAAGGTGACGTCAGCGGCTAACGGATCGGTGACTGAGAGTGTGTTTACGGCGATAGAGAAGAAGGCGGAGGAACGGCGGAAGGCGATTGAGGCTGAGCGATCGGCGATGTACGATCCGGTGGTGGTGGTGAACTCAACGGCGAAGAGGAACGGTTATTCGGATTATGATGAGAGTGATGAGGAGGTAGGTGAGGCGAATGGTGGAGTGGTGGCGGTTGAGAAGAAGGTGAAGGCGAAGAAGGTGAAGGTTACTGTGCAGGAAGAGGCTGTGAAGATTGATGCGGCGGATCTGGCTAGTTATCTATCGGATGTCACTGTGAGTGATTTGTTTAATTGATCTGAATTGATTAGTTAGTGATTATTGATTTGAATTATGTGAAATGAGGTTGGAGGTTTGATTAGAGGTTGATTTAGGTATTCTGTGTGATTGAGTTTGATGATCTGTTGCTAATTCTTATATAGTTTTGTGAAATTGATCTCAAATTGGGATTAGTACATTAAAGTATAAGTTTAGGTTATAGATGTGGATCTGTTTATCTGTGCATGCAGCTGATATGGATAGGTTTCTGGCTGGTGTGACTACAGAGTGGTTTTGATTTGGTGTTTAATTGATCTGAATTGATTTGTTTTGTTATTAGTTAGTGATTATTGTTTGGAGATTTGATTAGAGCTGGATTTAGGTATTCTGTGTGATAATCTGTTCTTATTTGTATGATCTCATGAAACTGATCTGGAATTGTGGTTGTTTATAACAGAAAGATATTGTTAGCTTGTACAGTTAAGTTTAGATTACAGATTATGTTCTAATTATTGAGTTTATGTTGAAATTTTGGGAATAAGTATGCGGATTTGTTTATATGTGCATGCAGCTGATTTGGCTAGTTTTTTTGTCTGATGTGACGGTGAATGAATTGATTAGTTTCGATTGGTAATTTTAGCGATCTGAATGGATTCTTATTATCATGAGTTACTAATTATTGTTTTGAATTTTATGAAATGCGTTTTGGATATCTGATCAGAGCTGGATTTAGGTCTTCTGTGTGATTGATTTTGATGATCTGTTACTAATTCTTATATAATTTCATGAAATTGATCTCGAATTGAAGTTGGTAGTTGGTACATTACAGTATATGGTGATTTGCCTGCACAGTTAAGTTTAGGTTATAGATTATGTTAAATATATACGTGGATCTGTTTATTTGGGCATGCAGCTGATTTGGTTAGCTTTTTGTTCATGTGACGATGAGTGAATTATCGAGATGTTGATTCGTAATTTTAGCGATCTGAATGGATTCTTATGATTGCCAATTACTGATTATTGTTTTGAATTTTATGAAATGCGTTATTGGAGATTTGATTAGAGCTGGATTTAAGAATTCTGTATGATTGAATTTGATGATGTGTTACTACTTGTATAAATTTCAGGAAATTGATGTGGAATTGTGGTTGTGAATCACATGCAGAGTTTAGTTCATAACACTATTAAGAGATTTTTCAACTTTAAGTTATAGAACATGTTTAGATTATTTAGGTCCTTTTGTTGAAATTTTGGGAATAGATACGTGGATCTGTTATATTTGTGCATGCAGCTGATTTTGCTAGTTTCCTGTCCATTGTGATGGTGAGTGAATTATCGAGATTTCAATACGTAATTTTAGCAATCTGAATGAATTATTACGAAATGCTTTTGTTGGATTCCAATCGATTTGTTTACAGTGACACGATTAGAGCTGGTTTTCAGCTGGATTTAGGTATTTTGTGTGATTTATTTGACAATCTGTTTTTTGTTTATCTGGAATTGTGGTTGTAAATCACCTGTAGGTCTTATTTCATAACACTGTTAAGAGATTTTTCAACTTTAGGTTATAGATTATGCATAAATTAGTTAAGTTCTTTCGGTTGAATTTTTGGGAAAAAATGCTAATACATGTGCATTTGTTTATCTATGCATGCAGGCTTCATACGAGACCCAACAGGATATACAGTTAATGAGGTTTGCTGATTACTTTGGAAGAGCATTTTCAAAAGTCAGCGCTTCGCAGTTTCCATGGGTGAAGTTATTAAGAGAATCTCCTGTTGCAAAAGTTGCAGATGTAAGTTCTTTTCAGTCTTTCAGACTAAAACTTACACTGAATCTGTAATTTTCAATTGGTATTGTCTTTGTCTTATAAACTAGTTGTGAAATTTAAAGAACTGGTGTCTTTAGCAGCGAAATTCCCAAAACTCTAGTTTGATGCATAGTATTTATCCAACTAAAGTTGTGCCCAATTTTTATATCTGATGTGACTGAGCCCTGAGGGAGTGCGACAATAAAGATCTCTACTTGGATGCTAGAAAGAGCTTCAATAACATAAAAGGATAATATATAGTTTGTTGCACTTTACTGAAATGGATGATGATGATTTGTGATAATGATAAAGATCTCTACTCGGATTTTATTTTATTTTGTTTCTTCAGTCTGATTGAAAGTATGGTGCATTTTACTTTTCATGTGCACTTGGAAACTAAAATCGAGGTTACATTTTGTTTTAATCAAATGTCTTTTGGAGCTTACTACTTCATTACATTAACTTGCTTATGATCTATGATCTGGTTCATTTGCGCAAGGTATCAATGATGACTCAAAATTTTTTTGGCTCATTTTGTAGAATCCAGTGTCACACATCCCTGAAGCTGTTTACAAGACATCAGTTGACTGGATCAACAACAGATCTTTGGAATCCCTTGGATCTTTTGTCTTATGGTCCTTAGATAGCATTCTTGTTGACTTTGCAAATCAACAAGGCCCTGCAAAGGGATCCAAGAAAGTTACCCCAAAACCAGCCTCAAAATCCCAGGTAAGATTATGGGATCTCCCAACATCCTTTTTGACCCTGTACATATTTCGAGTGATGAATGTTATTAAACATAGAATTGCTTTCAGGTTGGTATCTTTGTAGCACTAGCAATGGTATTAAGAAGGAAACCGGATTCATTAATTAGTGCATTGCCAACTATAAGGGATACTTCCAAGTATCAAGGACAAGATAAGCTTCCAATTATTGTGTGGATGGTAGCACAGGTGATTCCATAACCCGATAGTCTTTTTTTCTTCTCAAAATGAACAATTATATTTTTTTCTTAAGGGTGTGCACTTGTCAGTTTGGGTCAGTTTTGGGTTCAAAGCGTATTAAATACCAAAAATTCGGTTTTAGAGGTTTTGAAAAGTGTTTGGTCCCAGTTTGATTTTACATTTGATTATCACACATTTGAGCTAAAATATTTGGTTACTCTATATGTTAAATTCATATAAATTACTTAACACATAAATTTGAAAATGTAAGTCTATAAATTTGGTTTTTATTACATGCAAAATCGAAACCGAAATTTGGTTTTTACTAAAACATAAAACCAAACCGTTGGTTTTTGTAAGGGTTTTGCTTGTTTCAGTTTGGTTTTTTCGGTTATGCATTGGTATTTTTGGTTTCACGCATTTATATGCTAAAAACTAATTTTAATTTATATAGGCATCACATGGAGATCTGGTGGTTGGTTTGTATACGTGGTCACATCTAGTATTACCAATCGTTGGAGGCAAATCGGGATGTAATCCTCAAACCCGGGATCTAATCTTGCAATCAGTTGAAAGGTTTATATGATTACTAGCCATTTTTGTTTCTTGAATCGATGTTAACCGAACAAACGCCTGACATGTTTTTTATTTTTTGATTTTTTTAGAATACTATCGGCTCCAAAGGCTAGGACTATTTTGGTAAACGGTGCGGTGCGAAAAGGAGAGCGGTTAATGCCACCATCAGCACTTGACCTGCTACTAAGAGTCACCTTTCCTTCATCTTCAGCTCGTGTTAAGGTAAACGAACCGAACAAACTCGAACGGAGCTTATTCGTATTTGTTTCTTTAACTTTAACCGAACAAAGGATTGAATATGAACAGTTAAATGAAGAGGGTTTTCTTGTTCAGTTGTTTGTGTTCATTCGTTAAGAAGATGAATGTGCGCTTATGTTTGTTGGTTAACTGTACAAACGAACCGTTCATGGACATAAATGAACGTTAAAATGTTCATTTTAACAAACAAAAATGAACACATGTCTCGTTCGTTCATTTCATGATGATAATGATGAAATGAACGAACGAAACATGTGTTCATGTTTGTTTGTTAAAATGAATATTTTAACGGAAGAACTCGAACATACATGAACTAATGATGATTATTTAACGAATGGCCTTAAACAAACACAAACCAGCGAACATAGACTAATTTAGATGTATGAATGTAAAGGAACATTCACGAATATAAATGAATGAATGAATGTATGAGACATGTGTTCTTGTTTGTTTGCTAAAATGAATATTTTAACGGAAGAACTCGAACATAAATGAATTTAGATGTATGAACGTAAAGAAATGTTGAAGAACATACAATGAACGAACGAGACATGTGTTTATATTCGTTCGTCTAAATGAATATTTTAATGAATGAACCGAAAACAAACATAAACTAAGGAACATAAACGGGTGTAGATGAACGTACATAATTAAAGGAACATAAATGAACTAAGTCATGAAAAAGACATGTGTTCATGTTTGTTCCTTTCACTTAACGAACGCATTTTTTTTTGTTCATGTTTGTTCCTTTCACTTAATAGACGAACATAAACAAACTTCCCAACGAACAGTTCATAAATTCTTCATTGAACGTTAATCTAATGGTTGCAAGACGGGTCAAGTTGGTTTGACCCAGTACACATTTTTATTATTTAACAAAAAAAACATTAAGATTCGACTCGCTTGTAAATTGACGGGTTTAAAGTATACTTAATTGCGTGATTATGTTATGTTGCAGGCAACTGAAAGATTTGAAGCTGTATATCCTACTCTTAAGGATGTGGCTCTTGCGGGGTCCACTGGAAGCAAAGCCATGAAACAGGTTTCTCAACAAATCTTGACCGTTGCTTTAAAAGCTTCTGGAGAAGGTAAACTTTTCAAAGTTAGTTAAAAAAGTCAACTTCTAGAAGTTTCTAAAAGATTCATTTTTCTTGTAGGAATCCCTGAGCTATCAAAAGAAGCATCCGGTATCTTTGTTTGGTGCTTGACTGAAAATCCCGATTGTTATAAGCAATGGGTGAGTTTTGTTATCTGTTTTGTGTTTTCTAATTCTGGATATGCTATATTTTTGAATGTTTGTAAATGTATTTTAGGAAAAGGTGTATGTGGATAATCTAGAAGCGAGTGTTGTGATTCTGAGAAGGCTTGTGGAGCAGTGGAAGGACGCATCTGTAAAACAGTCTTCGCTTGATGCTCTTAGTGAAACTGTCAGGCGTTTCAAGAACTTGGTAATTTACATATCTACCCTTACTTTCATGTACTATAGTATTTAAGGGTGCCAGTAAGGTGAGCCGAGCCTGAGCTTGACTAGGCTCGAGGTCGGCTTGTTTCAAGCTCTATATTTAAAGCTCGAGCTCGGCTTGTGAGTAGTTTTAAGCTTGACTTTTTTAATTTTTTTATTAATTAATTCATATACATCTATAATTATTAATTATAATTTTTTTTACGACGCAATATGTTTATTTTAGTTATTTTTATCATTACTTTATACATAATATTAATAATAATTTTATAAATATACATTTAATATGTATTATAAATAATAAGCTCGTTTGGTCTTAAGAGCCAGCTTGACTTTGATAAATGAAGCTCGTGCTCGTGCTCATTTACTAAACAAGCTTATTTTTAAGATCGAGCTCGTTTAAGTTCGGCTCAATTCTAGCTTTAGTGAGCCGATCTCGAGTCTTGCAAATTGCGTTGTTTACCTCTGTCTGATTACCCGAACCCGGTTACGCGAATTAAATCTGAGTGTATTAATAATATATATTATATAAACTTGAAAAAGGTTATCAATAGTATGTTGAAATTGTTAGTAGTTAAAAAATTATTAAAGCTATAGAGTTGCTATTTAATATTTTTTTGTCTTTTAGGTGAATTTATTAATTTCATGCACAAATTTTTTATTATTACAATAATAATGTGTTTTTTTTTAACGCGTGTGTACAGAACGAGAAAGCGTTGACTGGTGGGAAAATATCTGTCGGTGAACAATCAACCTACAAAGAAGCAGACAAATACTGTAAAGTGATACTAGGAAGATTGTCACATGGTTGGGGATGTGTCAAAGGTTTGGGTCTGGTTCTCATCGCGATCGGTTTAGGAATCGTTTTCGTTCCTCCAACCGTGTTGGAGTCATTGGATTTGACCAAGTTAGCTGAGTTGGTCAACTTCCCGCAATCCGTTTGAATAATCAGTTGGTTAGTTAGAATGCAACTCTAACATCGAGCTAGTTGACCAGTCAAAAGGGTTATAAGAAAGAGAATGTTTCAACTAAAAGTAGATGGTTTTTAAGCGGTTTTGTTTCTTGTTTTTTTTCGTTTATGTTCGTTTTCGGATCTGTTCTTTTTCTTACTTTCTCGTTGAGATAATGAGATGGATGTTTTCGTTTAACTTTCGGGTTTATCCTTAAGCTTAAAAATATGTTATATTAATAATATAATTTTAGTATGTTGACTGTTTTACCGGTTAGATATAAACATAATCACAATCATTATATATCAAGGTCAATGAAGCATGGCT
This sequence comes from Bidens hawaiensis, assembly GCF_021521415.1. NCBI lineage: Eukaryota > Viridiplantae > Streptophyta > Magnoliopsida > Asterales > Asteraceae > Bidens > Bidens hawaiensis. The sequence continues at coordinate 28,206 of NW_027506443.1, read as the reverse complement.
TTGTGAATACAATAAATGTGTAATGTGCTGTGTAGACTTTAGACTTCATAATCATCAATGGTAGCCCAAGGGAACTTTAGGTAAGAGTTGCGGATTTTCGAAGGGTCTTTGGGTACAGACCAAGGGTACTTCATGTCTGGATCTCTTGGAAACTTTCTGAAGTTCATAAATGGAGCCCAAAGCAATACACTGCATAAAGCAAAATATGTCCCATGTTAGTCTCGTTAGTGGTGTAAACAAGTCGAGCTACTTGTAAACATGGGTGTTCCTCGAGTTGAAACTGGGTAGAATTTGATTTTTTCTTACTAAAATGTTCCATAACTTGGTTCTTACCATGACAAAACCTGAGTTTACCCTCAAAATTTAAGACCGAGAATCAAGCCTAGTATGCTTAATTGGTACCGTCTAGGGTTCGGTACCCGACTTAGCTGGTCCAACCTGAATCCATATAGCCTTACTTGTAAACTACTCAAATTCGGGTGGGTTACACACTTGAAAGTAGTCGGGCTTGAAATCAGCTCGAGTTTGAGACTAAATTCAACCTCGTTTGATAAACAAGCTTGAGCCCAGAGTTAATATACGGAGCTTGGCTAAACTTTCATGAGCATATTATTTGTATAAATATAATACTTATGTTCTTTTATGACAATTATACTTTTACATCATAAATATTACTCAGTTAAGCGAATCAAGTTTAAGCTCGGTGTAACTCATTGACACCCTGATAAAATGCGAATTGAAAATGGAGGATTCGAACTAACCCTGGGAAGAACAAGAAGACAAACATAAACTGCACATACATCTCCAAAAGATTTCTCTTATACCATCTTGTCCTCAGCCAGTTCATGATGAATGGCTGCAAATAAGCAAATTCATATCAACCATTCAATCCACTTATCCACAAGAACTAGCCAATTATTTTTGTTCTTTTATTTTTTTCTTTTAAAAGTTTCTCACTCACTGGTGCCACTAGAAAGTAGAAGAAAGCACATATGGCTAACTGTATCAACACCCACACAATATCCTCTTCATCATTTACTCCGGTTACCGCCAAAGCCGGTTCGCTAATAACAACCTATGTTTCTCAACCATATTCAAACAAGTTTATATATTATTGGTTAAATAAAATAATAATGAAAAACACAAACTTACAGTACTCAAAAGTGCTCCCACTTGTATTGCCAAGCTCGGTTTGGTCACATTTGAGCCGAACCCGCCATCATTCTGTTTCAAGTTAACGATGACGGGCTTGGAAAACCTGTGTGGATTGGAAATATGGGATTGTTTTCTAGTGAATGGAGTGGATAGAGGGTGAAATTTGGATTGAGGAAGAGAAGGCAATGCCTTTGGGATGTTGAAGCTCAAGGAGGAGCTCATATTGTTTTGTGATCATTTATGTGTTGTTTGTTTCTACTAATATATATGCTCACTTGTTATCCTTATTACTTGGATATCCCTTGCTCATAAATATTGATATATTTTCATAAAACAAGAGAGTTTATTACAGTCTCAAATAAATATTGAAAATAATGACATCATCAATGTAGAAAATAACAGCAACACTCAGTATAACTTATAATAAAAAATACAGCTTATGATTAAGGCCATATAAAGTTGGTTGGTACCAATTAGCATCGTTACAATGTTGATGCTAAATTCAAAAATTAAATTCGTAAATGCCAAGAATATTAGTATACCTTATAATACAATTACCCAAAAAACTAACATATTTAAAACAACGTTTAATCGGTCGGTAAAATGAATTTTGTTGGTTTCGGTTATGTTGTTACGAGAATGCGTTCATGTTTATTTAAATTTAAAACACAATATACTTCATTTAACTTTAAACTTCTAATTATTACATATTACAATTAACATGTTGCTAAGTCCTGATTGGGTCACTTGGCGGGCACCAAACTATTCCTAGCCATTTTTTTAAACGGAAACCGTCCGAATTCGCGTAAGCTCACAACCTCAATGCCCGGGACCGACAACGCTCAGAAATTTACCACCGCCCGGGTTTATCGACCAAATAAACGTCATTCTAATCTTTTTATATGTTACTTTGACAAAGACTGAATTCACGTCAACTCACTACCTTAACGTTCGGGACCGACAGCGCTTGGGTTTATCACCACCCGTGTTTTACCATAAAACACTAGTTCAGGATGATAACCGAGCTTTATTCGTTCGTCGTTAGAAAAGAAAAGCCTTTGGCGTTTGCAGTCTATTTCTAATTTCTAATTCTTTGTGGAGTCTTAAAGAAGACATTATCAATCTCAAAGGTGCAAACTTTACATCATCCAGAACCTTCAACAGCCATTACCATAATAATAATAAACTTCAATCAACTTCACTCACTGAGTAACCAGTCCACCACCATGTCATTAACCTCACCTCCATATTTCAAATTCAATCTTTCAATCCCACAAAACCCTAATCAATCAATCATTCTTCAATCCCATTTCAAATCATCCTCTTCAACCATCCTCAGAACCTCAAAAACCAGAAGCCTTCAGTATTCATTCAATTTATCAAACCCTAATTTACACTCTACATGTTCAATTGTCACAAGGGTCAGTAACAGTGGTAGCGAGTTTGATGACGTCACCTCACAACAAGTTTCTGTAAGTTGTTGAGTTTGTTTTGTTTCGGTTGATTTGGGGTTTATGGTGGTGTAATTGCATTAGTTATGAACTTATGAATTATGATGCTTGTATAGTTGTATGATAGAGTTTGTAAGTAGTTTAGCTGGTTGCACACCAGGTGTTTGTTGAAATGTCACCGATAGTTTTAACTTTTTAATAAGCTAATTGTTACTTGCTTGTTTCATGTGGTGGAAGATTATGTGTTTTTGAGTTGGTTTTGAACAGTATCTGTTCACTAGACTTGGTTTGGAGTATTGCACACCAAGTGTTTGTTGAAATGTCACAATGGTTTTAAGAAGCTAATTGTCAGTTTGTCACTCACCTGTTTCATGTGATGAAGGATTATGTGTTTTTGAATTAGTTTAAACAGTATGTGATCGCTAGACTTGGTTTAAAGTAGGGCTGTAAACGTACCGACCAAGGCCTTGCTCATGTTCGTCCGTTAAGGTTTTGCCGCACAAGCGAACGGTTCATGAAGACCTAACCGAACGGAATTTCTTGTTCACGAACACAAATGCACACAAACAATGTTTTATCTGATTTTGCTAACTGAGAATGGTCATTGTCAATGGTGCTGTCCGGCTACCAAGTTTGTGTTGGTATTTTTTTTTAAAATTCACGTTCATTTGTTAATTTTACATATAAATTAATCACATGGTACTCTTATACATTTTTGTTTTAAAGTTAATAATTTTGCTTAAATATATGGTAAGGTTAGAAAATTCATTATAAAGTATTAGAAATTTGCTCGTCTTCATTCATTTAGTTAATCGAACAAAATTTTATGTTATTGTCTGTTCATTTATCAAATGAACGGACACAAATGAACAGTTCGCTGAACTCTCGGTTTGTTTACAGCTCTAGTTTAAAGTATTGCACGTTAAGAGTGTTTGTGAAATGGTCACACTTGTTTCAAGAATCAACGTAATACTCATTTGTTTCATGTGATGATAGATAATGTGTTTTTGAATTACTTTAAACATTATGTGTTCTTAATTTGCAGGATTTTGAGGCAAGTAGGTCTGGTGACAGTTATGTTGGCTTGTTCATTAGAATGCTAGGGTTAGACAATGATCCTCTAGATAGAGAACAAGCAGTTGATGCATTATGCAAATACTCATTGGGTGGAAAAAAGTGCATTGATGAAATCATGAAATCTCGTGGTTCTGTTTTCTTAACTGTAAATCTCTTAAAATCAGACTCTAGCATTGCATGTGAAGCAGCTGCAGGCCTTTTAAGAATGATATCATCAGTTAACGTTTACAGAGATTTGGTAGCAGAAAGTGGTGCTATAGAAGAAATCACTAGTCTCCTTACACGATCTCCGTTGACTTCATTAACTTCTGAGGTATAAAATAGTATTCCTTTTTCCTTAACTATGGTTATCTTAACCAGTTCACTTAACATGATATTGGTTAATTAGGTAAAGGAGCAAAGTTTATGTGTGTTATCAAACTTGTCTGTTGAAGAGAGATGCCGGGTTCAGATTGCAAACTCTGATCTTCTGGTTTTACTTATTAAGTTGTTGGATGATGAAGACATGAAAGTTATAGAGGCTGCTGGTGCGGTTTTGGCTAATTTAGCATTAAGTGATGTTAATCACAAAATCATGGTCGAAGCAGGTGTTATCCCGTCACTGGTGAGTAAATTACTTTTTTGAGTAAGTTACTTTTTTCGTCTTTTAACTTCAGTAAGTACAAAAAGGGAAAAAACTAACAAATATAGTATGTAATTTAGGGCTAGTTGTTGGATCTCTGTATATACACGTGTACCCTGTTCTATTGGGGAGATACAAAAATATACAATCTTTTAAAGTATCATAGCCTAAGTGCTCCATACATGTCATTTTCATTCTGCTAACCTCACCTAACCCAGCCCTTCTCTAGTTCTCTCTATAAAGTCATGTGTTTTTCGTTAGATTTGCTAATCTAAGAATGGGAACTGCACGACACTATAAGCTCTTTTAACTTTGAAATCATATTTCAATCAGAATAGCCTTAACCATACACATCCATACGGGAACGGAGGTGTGGTTAAGGATGTTTTGATTAGAATCTGTGCTCAAGGTTAATGGTGTGGATGGTGCTATGTTCTTCGGATCGTAGATTAGCAGATCTAAGAAAAAAGATATTGACCTTTAGAGAGAGGAGGGTTATTTGAGGTTAACAGAAAGAGAAAGATAGGCATGGAGTACTTAGGTTCTGATATTATAAAAGATTATATATTTTTGTGTAGCGAAGAGGTCATGAAGGGTAGTGTTATCAAATTCTCCACCGTGGTCACATTGGAAAGATTTATTTCATGGTTAAATTGTGTTTTGAACATAGGCATAGAATGATAGAAATGTAAAATTTAAAGGTAGCATAATAAAATATTATATGCATGGAGTACTTAGGCCTTGATACCATAAAAGATTATATATATTTGTGTAGCAAAGAGGTCAAGAAGGGTAGTGTTATCAAATTCTCCATTGTAACTACAAGATTCAGTTAAAATATAATCCATTATTTTTACACAACGTAAGGACATCTTAGTCATTTCACGCACACTTAAACTGGACCATAGATATAATTTCTCAAAGTTAAGGACCATAAAATATGTTTATACCACAGCATCTGTCCAAGTTACTAACTCTTCTTTTTGTTATTTTTTAGTTTTTTAAATTTTTAATAATTTTAATTAACTTGATTAGTTATTAATATATAAAAGGAAAATTGGATTTTAACAATACAAACAATCAACTATTAGCCATTAATAATCCCAACTACAATGTGACTACTAACATTCCCAACTTTCAGTTTTATTACCGATAATAATCCAACTTTAACAATTTGTTAACTTTGTTAGTTATGCTCTTTAAATTGGAGTGAAATTACCTGAATACCCTTAGTTAAGAAAAAATAAATACAAAAATAAATTAGTCGTTAAAATAATTAATACAATAAAATGCATTTTATTAAAAATAAAAGGCTTTGTTGCTATACATCCCTAAAGTCTCCCCCGCCGAAGACAACCTTCCCCCACCGGTCGCCGGCCGGCCGCCACCAAAGACGACAATGGTGGTTTGAAACCTTGGAATCAACTTCAGTTCAATAATCAATGCTAACATCATCCTCCATGGAATAAATTCCGATTCTCGTAGCTCCAATCGCTGCAAATACTAAGCAAAGTCGTTCAACTGACCGGAAAATCTGGATCGGAATTTACTTATTGAGAAAGGAGACGATTAGTTTCTGGATCATGCACTTATACGCGCGGTTGTCTGACGATTATGAAACAGGAATGGCATGTTCTATTAGACCATCAGTTGCTTGGATACAGCGATAATTTTGCCGGCGACTCAAAAGTCAAAACGCACATCTCTGGCGTTTTACCTGCTTGTTTATCGATGGAATCAATCGGAACAAGAACAAGATGTTCAGAAGCTGGACTTTGGTGGTGGCCGAAGGGTTGTCGCCGGTGGTTGTTGAGGGTTGGTGAGACGGTGGAATGGAGAACAACCAGAGCATTTTTATTTTCTTTTTTAATAAAATACATTTTATTGTATTAGTTATTTTAACAACTAATTTGTTTTGCTTTTTTTATAAGTAATGGTATTTGGGTGATTTCACTCCAATTTAAAGAGCATAACTAACAAAATTAACAAATTGTTAGAGTGGGATTGTTGTCGGTAATAAAACTGAAAGTTGAGATTGTTAGTAGTCACATTGTTAGTTGGGATTATTAGTGGCCAATAGTTAATAGTTAGGATTATTAAAATCCAATTTCCTATATAAAATGATAAACCAAAAACTACTGAAGGATTAAGACATTATGAATAGTTTACTCGATAAAGATACCATATATAAAAATCCAAGACAGGTGCAGCTTTCCATTGTACATAAGTCTTATTTAGTTGTACAAGAACCTCTCTCCTCGTTTTTTTGAACTTTCAATTTTCCAATACAGGCAAAGTTTCTAAGAACTGAGACAGAAGCATCTAAAATCATCAAAAAAGAAGCACAAAATGCATTATTGTTGCTTGCAAAAGACGACTATTACAAAATCCTTATAATCGAAGAAGGCCTTGTTGTCGTTCCGTTAGTCGGTTTATCCGCGTACAAATCATTTAAACCATCATTATACTCGTGGCCTTCTTTACCCGACGGGTCCGAGTTAAATGTTAAACAAGATTTAAACACCCCATCACGGTTCGGTGCATCCGAGCTACTTCTAGGGTTACACGTTGAAGATGACAAAAGTACAAAACTAGAAGAAGCTAAAAAGAATGCAATAGTTGGTAGAACACAGCAGCGGTTTCTTGCACGAATTGGAGCTATAGAAACGGAAGACGATAAGAATAATAATAATACTGAGACGGGAAGTGGAAAATTTACGATTTTGCCATGGATTGATGGTGTTGCTCGGTTGGTTTTGATTCTTGAGTTAGAAGATGAGTCAGCTATTGCAAAAGCTGCAGAGGCTATTGCAGATGCTTCAGTTAGTGAACATATGAGGACTTCGTTTAAGGAAGCGGGTGCGGTCAAGAATCTTGTTCGACTTATCGATTGTAATAATGAATCGGTTAAATTAGGTGTTGTCCGCGCGTTAGAACGACTTTCGGTCAGGTGAGTTTGTTTTCTTTTTTGTTATAGTTTTTTTTTTAAAATATTTTTGGCCAAAAGTTGGTGGTATAGTTTCATTGGGGAGGGCTCCGGTACACATAAAATTAACCTACTAAACATACAAATAACTAGAGTATTTAATATTACTCTATAATTTTGAACTAGAGTAGTTACACTACAAGAAATAAAGTAGAGTAATAATAGTTACTCTAGTGTTTGCATAATTACTCTAGTTATTTGTACACTTCTCTCGTTTAAGAGTCATTTGTATTTGATCCTAACACTAGTTTCATTTATGGCTAAATCTGCTCTTGAGCATTTGAAAACCATTCGATTTCCGTTTTGATTTTACCATTTGGTTTTGGAATTATTGGGCCGATTTTTTCTTTTGTTAAAAAGTAATGAAATTGGATCTAAATCTTTTTGTTAGTAAATGATTTAACTGATTATTATACATTTGGGCTACACCACTTATGAATTTTCTATAAGTTATCTACCATTCAGAGTGACAAATGAAAATCCATAAATCCAGTTCAGTATTTCGGTTTTAATTAATCCGGAAAACTGAACTGAACATTCGGTCTTTACGAAAACATAAAACTAAACTGTAGCTTTTTGTTTGGGTTTGGCTGTTTCAGTTATGGATCAGTATTTATGAATTCCTTTTATAAAAATAACTTTTTTAAAAAGTAGCTTAAACTTAAAAATAATAATTACTAAAATATAACATAATTTCATATATGTTTCATTTATGTTATATAATATTAAAAAATGTTGAACATTAATAAATAAAAATTTACAGCAATGGAACACTAAATGAAACTGAGTGTTTTTTTTTAGAAAAAAGTGAGTAACTTAAGATTTCCCATTCCTTTTTAAAAAAACTTATATGAAAATGTGAGTTTTGTTATGTCTGAATGCAGCAATGATGTTTGCCAGAAAATTGAAGCGGAGGGTGTATTGAACCCGTTAATAAGATTACTGAAAAACTCGGATGCTTCTGGAAGTTTATCTTATATGGTATAACAAATATTATATTTTACACTTATATGCAATTTTTGTGTTCTAGTTGTATTCATGATATTATGAGAATTGCAGATCCTGAATATTCTTGGTCGGATTTTAGATCCCAGCAAAGAAATGAAATCAAAGGTCAGTATTGTAATTTCCCTTTTTACTGTTGATTAGTTTCTTGAGCTTACTTTTGTTGCTGTTTCAACAGTTTTTTGATGCACCGGTCAATGGATCTAAAAAGGGATGGAATGAAACAAGAACTTCTAACTCAAATTTGACTTTCAGGTTTGTTGGTTGACCTTAAAAGTCAAACTTTCTTTGTGGTCGTTTTATCTATATTATTATTATTAATTTATTTTTTTGAAAAGATCTATATAGTTATTTTTAATTTGATTTTCTTAAAGAAATGAGTTAGTAAATATTGGTGTTAAATGTAACAGTTCGCAAACCGTTAAAGAGGAAGATGTATCGGATTCCACATTTTTATCTCGTCTAGTTGAAATGTTGAAAGATTCTCCTCGGGTTTTGCAAACGAAAGCAGCTTCCATACTTGAATTCTTGACAGCTTTCGAGAGTTGCAGAGAGAGAATCATCTCACTTGATATTGAATCTGCTTTAGATTCCGTTTTCAGACACGAGTTGTTCAGTGGTATGACTTGTGGTCTTTCACTTGCTGAGTAATAAATGGATGTGTGTCTGGTCGAAACTGGACCTAACCCGAAATTTATGGTTAATTGAAACCAAGACCAGACTGATATTTTAACGAGCTGAGCCGTTTAACTTACGTGAAGTCGAGCTAACTCGTTTTAAGCTCGAGCTCGGCTCCTCTATTATTTGTTAATAATTTATGTACATTTATAATTATTTTTTATATACACTTATGATTATAACTTTTATATGTAAATAATATACATTTTTCGTTATTTTTAACCAGTGTTGTTGAGACCGGACCGGCCGGTCGAACCGGTCCGACTGGGAATCGGTCCACCGACCAGTCCGGTTCAATATAGTTCGCTCGGTTTTCAGGGAACCGGCCGGTCCGAACCGGTTCGGCCGGTCGGACCGGAAAACAGGATCGGTTGAACCGGTTTTTTATTAAAACAAATAATTTTTTTGAAAAATCATTTTTCCAACTCGACCCGTCATTTTTTGACCAAAGTTGTTCGGCCGATCCGACTGGTTGAACCGGTAGGCCGTCCGGTTCGGTTATGAAAACATTGTTTTTAACACACTTTTATACCATAATAATTATTATATAAATATATATCAAATACATTAAATATAGTTTATTTATAGAATAGTTTCTTTTAGACTTGCGAGCTGCCTCGAGCTTAACAAGTGAAGCTCTGGCTCGGGCTTGTTTATCAAACAAGCTTATCTTTAAACTCGGGCTTGGGCTCATTTAGCTTGGCTCGATCTGAGCTTTTAGCAAGCCGATCTTTAAGCTCGGCTCGTTTAAGCTTGACTTGTTTACAAATTGCACCTCAAGTCGGTGTCGGTCTTTTCAGCCGACTTGGGCCAGGACTGAATCTGGGTTGTTGGGCTTGCAAGTCTTAACTCTCGGAAGATTTTTGTTGGGCCAAAATTTGAGATTATTTTGTGGACCCATAAACAATTCTTTATTGAGATAATTCCTAATTAGAAAAAGCATAATTCCAATAGACACAATTCACAATTAGAAAAAAGTAATAACTTAAACATGCTGAGTTTTCAACCATTTTCAGGCAAAGAAGACATGGAAACCGAAGCTGAGTATCAAGAAATCGAACTACAAACCCTAGAACTCGAAGAAACCGGCCTTGCTGTATCTGCAGCGTCTCGTCTCCTCACACGTCTCCTCGACGTTGAACACTTCCGCCAAACCATAAACTCATCCCGACACACTGACACCCTCCGTAAAATCCTCACCTCGAAAATCCCACTCCACTACAAAGACTGGGTCGCAGCATGCCTCGTCAAACTCACCTCCTTATCGGGCCCCACCGACCTCGGGTCCGAAAACCCGATCAACACAGAAGTCATGCTCTACGAGACAATCCCAAGACTCATAGAACAACTCAAAGATTGTTACTCGTTTAAAGACCGTGAAACCGCAGTTTTAGAACTCAACCGGATAATATCCGAAGGGGTTGTGGATTCTACTCGGGCCGTGGCAGGTCAAGGCGGGATTTTCCTGTTGGTGAAGTTGATTGAAGAAGGAAATGATCGGGTGGTGGAAGCGGGTTTGGCTATATTGTATAATTTAAGTATGGATGTCGAGAACCACCCGGCTATTGTGGTGGCAGGGGCGGTGCCGACACTGAGGCGGATTGTGCTGTCGGAGAGGCCGCAGTGGGTTCGGGCTCTTCATTTGCTTAGAACATTGCCTACTTAAAAGTTTAAGTTGTGAAAAGTTTAAAGATGTTTTTGTAGGAAAATGTTGATCAAGGTTTCATGTGTAAACTAAATGAAATAGACTAGATACTTTCCGAGATAATTAATATACCACATATTGAATTAGTGATGATACTTAGGGATGTGCATGGGTCGGTTTCGGGCGGTTTTGAGTCAAATTCATAACCATAACCATAACCAATATGTCAGTTAATGGATATCCATAACCATGACCGATCCATTATGGCGGTTTCGGTTAATCGGTTTTGAATGTTATAACGAGTCGGTTTGGGTCGGTTAACCGTGAAATATTATAAAAAATGACATTATATAGTCCAACAAAATATATAATCCATAATACTAATACCAATTATTAAAAAAAAAGGCAACATATAATCCAATAATGAAATTCCAAGTTAATTCAATAACAAACATTGAGTCAAAACCATCAAAATAGTATATTCCGACCATATGTTTGGTGGAAGTTAGCCTCAAACATATTGTTGGTTAAATAAATGGGTTGGTTCTGTTATGACGGGTTTGGAATTATCTTTAACTAAAATCGACCCATATTTGGCGGTTTTTGAATATTCACTAAACAGACCCACCGGTTATGTCAGTTATCGGTTAAAGTCGGTTCGGTTATGTCTGTTATCGGTTAAAATCGGTTCGGTTATGTTGGTTATGGCTCGGTTAAACGGTTATGGCAGTTAAGTTGCTCACCCCTAATGATACTTACTTATCAATAAAAGGTACGTGTGTTATGGGTTGTGTTCACGAATTATCGGGTTGGATACGTTATAATGTAGAAAATTGTACTAGACACAACTTGTGTATTTTTTTTTATCATACATGATATGTTTAACTTTGAAAAGTATAAGTTCGTTTTATTTACCATATAAGACCATGCGTAGTCACAACCATACACATAGAGAAGTTTTACGTCATGTGGTGTTCAACAAGTTTTGTAGAGTTTCAAAAAAAAGGTGTAGTCAAAATTTTCCTCAAAACTCTGCAGCAATCATTACTTAATTATTATTTTTTAATACAAATAATAATATAAATGTGAAGGGAATTGGTTTTGGTTGGCCAAAGCTCTTCTCTCAAGCGTTGTGTACATGCTAATAACGCCCAAAACACTTGACTTAGGGGGAGGGGGAACGGTGTTCCCGGCGTTTTGAGTGAACACGTCTATCCAAAATGCCCGACTTCGCACGGTCTACATCTAAAAATTTCACCATTAAACTATTGCCCTTAAATTACAAAACTCATCCCTCAATTTTTTTAAGATAACATACAACCCCCCATCTCGCCTATGTGTGTTTTTTTCATTGGCTATAAGTAGTAGAGAAATATGGTATAAATCTCGTTTGCATGTATTTTTTTCATTAGTTAGTTTTATTTTATTTAAGAAATTCAAAAATAAAAAATAAAAGCAAGAATGGCTTTGCTAAGTCCCAAAGCTTCTTCGTATTCATTAAGATTGACTTTGCTATTTATTGCTCTTTTGTCTACCACTTTATTGTAATCGTTTTAAGGTTAATGAATATTGAGAAATTTACTTCAGAAAAAAAAACCAAGATTTGTACACGAAAAGTATTAGTGGGTCTACTATTAGTAGGCCGTTGAAGAAACACGGATCTACTCCCCTTGACGGGTCCTAGATCCAATGAGTCTACAGGGTAGGATACGGTTAACTGCGAGATTTGTACACGAAAAGTATTAGTGGGCCTACTGTAGGGGTATGGTACTAAACCCGGTTTTACGACCCTAAATTTATTATGTTTGGCTTATTTTATTATATGGACTAATACAATGTTATTGGGCTGAGGGGGTTTTGTGGAGGTAACCCTAACTGGGCTAGGCCCATTAGGGTACCATGATGGTGGCCATGAGGCTCTCTATATAAGGAGGTCTCCACCTCCTTATTAAGGGGTCATGCTCAATAAGAGCCACCACCATAACCATTTTTGTGTCTGTAAACAAGAGATCCTCAAGATTTCTTAGCAGTCACCTCCACACCCCCGAAAGGCCATCGCATATCTCAAGCAACCGGAGAAGAAGATCAAGACGTGGTTCGTTCATCTCGAAATCCGTGGAAACATCGTCATGGATCAGGTTAGATTCATTTCATGTTTTGACATTGGCGCCATCTGTGGGACGGCAACGAGCTACCCTTCGATTTTCGTCTCGGTTCTCGGATCTGTTCATCCATTATTCAGATCTGTTCATCCATTTTCTCCCAAGAAAAATCCAGATCTGGAAGTTTACAGAAAGATGCTTCAAGATTTGTTCTATTAAAGCTCAAAAAGATCCATAGATCTAGAAGATGCTTCCAGATCAGTGTTTCTAGAGTGACGCAGATCTGCGTTCACACACAATGGGTGCCGGAACCAGATCTGATTTTTCAGTGTTCAATGCTAGAATAAGTCCTTGATCTATGGCCACAAAGCAGAAAATTGGGAGTAAAAATAAATGCACAGAAGAATAACAGGCTGTGTACATCAGTGCTCCTCCATCACCACTAGAGCAACTAAAGTTAACAGTCTCGGAAAAACTCCGCCACCGCGGAAACCACCATGTGGGTTTTGCGCAAAAGACTGCCACCATGTGGGTTTTGCGCAGAAGACTGCCACCATGCATGCTCACCAGCGGGTCACCATTCCGCCTACATGCGTGAGCGCCCGCGAAAACCACCGCGGAAACCACCATGTGGGTTTTGCGCAAAAGACTGTCACCGTGCATGTTCGCCAGCGGGTCACCATTCCGCCGCCATGCACGCGCGCTCGCGGATCCTCACTCCGCAGCCATACATGCGCGCCCGCGGAAACCACCATGTGAGTTCGAAAGACGACTCCATGCTCTTCGTTTTACGTAGAAGACTCCAACGCCATGCATGTGCGCAACTCGCCGCCATGCATGCGCACGCAACTCTCCGCCATGCATGCGCGCCCGCGAGTCACCGCTCCGCCGCCGTGCATGCGCACTGCCAAGTTATGCGCCACCGCGGTTCGCCCGCGAGTCACGACTCCGCCGCCATGCATGTGCGAGCCTGATTTTGATTTTTCATACATGTTTCACACTTCCCTTTATTAATTTGAGCAATATGACAACATTATATTGACATCAAACTAAAAATAAAATGAAGTAAAACATACATGCGCGAGCTTCAAGCTCAGACGCGTTGACGAGTTTAAACTCTAAAACGTCAGGGCCTTAGCCCAATAATATGAGCCTTAGCTCAAATTACTCAGCATCCATCCCACGTATTGCGCAGCTGGGCCATAAAATACCTAAGCACAACTAAGGCAAAGCACATGCCAAAGCATAGTTGTTGAGGTTTCAGGTCGGGGCCGCGCATGGGGTTATAATGGATATAGGCAGAGTAACACATACTGACACGTAAAGGCTAAAAAACTCATTCATAATTCCCTATAATAAATGCACGATAACGTCGCGCAAAAGAGGAATAATGAAATGCCAAGGCACGTGTCAGCATATTCAAAATATCGCAAAATAACTTGAAATATGACAACTATTAAGGAGTATTTAATAATTTCCTTACAACCTTGTTCAAATTTCAACGTGTAAGCATACCTTATATTCAACAAGCACACGCGCGCGCCATCACGCATGCGCCACCGCGGTTCGATACACCGCCATCACGCATGCGCCACCGCGGTTCGCTATACCGCCATCGCGCATGCGCCACCATGGTTCGATGTACCGCTATCACGCATGCGCCACCGCGGTTCGATACACCGCCATCACGCATGCGCCACCGCGTTTCAATACATCGCCGCCACGCATGCGCCACCGCGTTTCAATACATCGCCGCCACGCATGCGCCACCGCGGTTCAGTACATCGCCATGAAGCAGCAGCGCGTCGCCGCGGATCACGATGCGCCGTCACGGGTCAGTACTCCGCCACCAAACATGCGCACAGTCGCGGATTAACATTCCGTCAACATTCATTCGCACCACGACAAGTGAACCTCGCCACCGCGTAAGGTCATTGCGCCACCACGCGTACGCGCCACCGCGGATAACCATCTGGCCGCCATGGTACATCCCACCATGCATGAGTGCTACCGCTATTAAGCAGCAGCGCGCCATCACGCATGCGCGCTGGCGCCGAGCACCGCACCACTGCGATCCAACACTAACCAACCACGTGCATTGACGATTCGTTTTAACCAAAGGGATGGAATTTCGCGCAACGCTCGTACAAGAAAAGAAAAAGAAAAAACAAGCCCTATTGAAAAAGCAAACTAGTCTAATATCTATCTTATCTCGCTCGCGCGAGACAAAACACATTAGACTGGGGGGGCTTGAAGGGGTATGCACCCGCCTTAACATCGAGCGGGGCGGGTCAACCCACAAGATATAGACGAGGCTCATAATCAGGATGTCATGAAGACACGAAGCCAAAACCTATGCGCGTGGCGCATATCACATATGCTCACGCATCACATATGCTCACGCATATCACATGTGCTCGCGCATCACATATGCTCACGCATATCACATGTGCTCACGCATCACATATGCTCACGCATATTACATATGCTCACGCATCACATATGCTCACGCATCACGTATGCTCACGCATATCACATCTGCGCATGGCGCATCACATATGCTCACGCATATCACATCTGCGCGTGAGAATAAAGAAGACCTTGCGCAGGCCGCGCGTAAGCGACACAACAAATGAGAATAGTCTAATCCAAATCAGGATAAGGACAACCATGATTGTACTCATCAGACGAGACAATAGTCTAATCCAAATCAACAAATGAGTCACTCTTCACTCATCAGACAACCTTCCAGAAGGTATCTTTTAAGGAATAAAGAATTTGCTGGTGTTGACAGCTGCCAATGAAGGGTGGACAACTCAGCAAAGCCCATGTGACACATGGGTCAGGTGAAATACCTTGGTCAGAGAATAATCAATGAAAAAGCACCAGGTGTCCTATGTACACGTGGCGCGAAGCAATAGGAGGAGGCCAAAAAGGCCATAATTGGGTCTGAGCCCAATCATTGGAAATCCTAATACTATAAATACTACACCACCTCAACAGTTGATCGCCACCGTGCATGCGCATCGCTAAACAACACACCGCCATCATGCTTGCGGATCACCACTACGCAATCACGTCACAAAAGAACACTGCGCCACATGCGTGGGCGCCGTCGCTTAACAACACCACGTCGTTATGAAGATCACCATGTTTATCTGTAATCCGTTCACGGCGTGTCAACCGCTTTCCCATGTGGGTAGGCAGACAAAAACAGGCACGGCGGAGTAACACACGCAACCGCGTATCACATACAAACTAGCATACCAACAGCGCCATTGTAGCGCAACAACGCCACTATAGCCACGTCGCATGCGCGCCACCGCGGATCAACATTCTGCCACCGCAGTCGCAGATCAATCCTTCGCCATGCATGCGCGCTCAACTCCCGCCATGCATGCGCGCCCAATCCTTCGCCATGCATGCGCGCTCAACTCCCGCCATGCATGCGCGCCCAATCCTTCGCCATGCATGCGCGCTCAACTCCCGCCATGCATGCGCGCTCAACTCCCGCCATGCATGCGCGCTTAATCCTTCGCAATGCATGCGCGCTCAACTTTCAGCCGCTATGCATGCGCGCCCGCGGATCACCACTCCGCCGCCATGCATACACGACCTTGGATCATCACTCCGCCTCCATGCATGCGCGCACCGCAGACCAACACTCCGTTAGGCGAACACCGATCACCGCGGATCATTATGAACGCCGCGGGTCACCTATGAACATTCGCAGGTCACTAATGCAAGTCAGTGGATAAAAACGACGCGGCGCGTGAATGTTACAGGTTTTCCAACAAAAAGGAATTAATTTTCAAAATTTCAAAAGGGCCCCTAAACTTTTGCTATTATATTTATTATGATAATAAAGTAAGGGTTTAGATATTGACATTCCACCCCCTCGGGTTACTACAAGTATAACAAGGAAACCTCCCTCAGTCAAAAAGGATGCTCGTGTCAGAGACGTGGAATACTTGTAGCCAAATCCCAGAACGCTAACAATAGCACATGCTTGGTTACAAATCCCTCAAGTAAGTGAATTACTTCACAAGTTTTTACAAAACCTCAAACTTTTTGCCTATATTGATTTTGGTTTAACAATAAAAATAAAACAAAACGAAAAGTATGAGTACATAAGATTTGCATGAAATGATACAAAAATTGTGCTTATATTAATGCAGAACACACGACTACGCGCCGAATACATAGGATTGGGAATCCTTACAAACCCACACAGCTATGCACCAAATACTAGGTTGGGATCACCTCATAATTCGCCTATGGAAGACGTCCTAATTATAGGTGGGGAATCCTTATAAACCCATACGGCTATAGAGCCAAACTTAAAGGTTGGGAATCCTCATAAACCCAAACGGCCACGCGCCAACGTAGGTTGGGCACACCTCATAATTTGCCCGAGGATGGGAACCATGCAATACATCCACTTTTAGTTGATATGTTTTTGCAGGTTCGGCTACGAGTCGCACAAGCACCTATGACATTATTATTATTATCTGGCCGTTTGTGCCTCCATTATGATTTTGAAGAGAAGCCGGGATAGTCATCCTGCGCAGAAGAGGCCCTTGTGGGCCAATCATTATCATCATATTATAGCTCGTAAGCCGCAACTCGCGCATGCTTCATTATTTTTATAGCTCGTAAGCCGCAACTCGCGCATGCTTCATTATTTTTATAGCTCGTAAGCCGCAACTCGCGCATGCTTCATTATTTTTATAGCTCGTAAGTCGCCTCGCGCGCAAGCTTTATTATTTTTATAGCTCGTAAGCTGCCTCGCGCGCAAGTTACATTACATTATTATCGAGACGCGCACTCTATCTTTTATCAGGCCCCGCGCCACTATTGTTATGATGCGTGCTATATCTTATTCATGCCAGTGCACCATCATTATCATAAGGATCACAACATGTCACCATCATGGAGAACCTCCCAAAACTCAAAGACAATAAAGACAATGCCGAAGAAAAGGGAAAAAACTGCCTCATGTCCTAACACACCTTATAAAGTCCAGCGCTCCACCTAAACGCTTGCACGCCTAGGAGCAACACTGGACTTGGGGGGCTTGTAGGGGTATGGTACTAAACCCGGTTTTACGACCCTAAATTTATTATGTTTGGCTTATTTTATTATATGGACTAATACAATGTTATTGGGCTGAGGGGGTTTTGTGGAGGTAACCCTAACTGGGCTAGGCCCATTAGGGTACCATGATGGTGGCCATGAGGCTCTCTATATAAGGAGGTCTCCACCTCCTTATTAAGGGGTCATGCTCAATAAGAGCCACCACCATAACCATTTTTGTGTCTGTAAACAAGAGATCCTCAAGATTTCTTAGCAGTCACCTCCACACCCCCGAAAGGCCATCGCAAATCTCAAGCAACCGGAGAAGAAGATCAAGACGTGGTTCGTTCATCTCGAAATCTGTGGAAACATCGTCATGAATCATGTTAGATTCATTTCATGTTTTGACACCTACTATTAGTGGGCCGTGTAGGCGATATTTCTCGCAAACCAAAAGGACTAAAACCGTATTTAACTCATAATAAAACTATAAATAGGCATTAGGGTTTTTCTCCAACCCATGCTGCTTGTTGATTCGTTGGTATTTTTTTTTTTATTTTTGTTACTATGGCTTCAAAGTCGAGCGATCGTACTATATGTTTGCTTGCTGCACTGGTCATGTTGTCGGCGGTTGCGGTTCTACGTTTACGAACCATCGAAAAACCCAAACCTTTGTTGATGGAACATGAACATGAACCAGCTGTGGATGAACATGTTGGAGTAAGATGGGAACCATTAGAAGTACGTGTTGACCAAGTCGGTGAGCGTTATAATAAGTTGAAAGCTGCTGATGGTAGTTTAAGTATTTGTCAAAAAGATCTTCCTCTTTATTACCGATGGCTGAAAGTAGGTAATTAATCTTATTGTGGTTTTGGTGCTTTTAAGGATGGCATGTTGTTTTCAGTTTTCACTAGGGCTGACAGTTTATACACGAGACATGAATACATAACACGTACCTATACGACTTTAACAGGTAACATGTTTCGTGTACTAAATAGGTTGACGCGAATTTCGTGACTAAGCAGCTGTTAAGTACCTAGTTACTTTCCTAAAGATATATTTTGTTTTCTTGTTTATTAAGTTATTATTCCTAGTTACTTTCTATATATTGTGTCTTAGCTAACTTTGGGGGTGCAAACGAGTCGAGCTACTCGAGATAGCCTCAAATAAAGCTCGTTTAGTTATTGAACCTTAGCGGACCCGAGGCTCGTTCTAGGTCTCTATTAAACATATATAAAAATTAAAAACGTATATAAATAAATTAATTAATATATAATAAATAGTTGAGCTCTCGTAAGTGAAAACGAGCTTACCTAAAGCCTAGTCAAGCTCAGGCTTGGCTACACCCCTAGAGATGATAAAGAAGAAATCATATATAGTTGCATGTTAGCTTAATCCACACTACCACAAACTTGAGATATCTCGACTTCTATCGTTGCTATAGCCCCAATTTGTCGAGATACCTGTCGTCACGACGTATCGGACGCAATATCTGGAGAAAGTCGTCAGTATAGGGATATGTACCCTATCTTGACGACTTCTCCTGGGTATAGGGTAATTAGAAAGAAAGTTCATAGAAAGAAAGTTCAAATATTCAAAAATACTTTATATTGTCACGTTATTGCTTTTATATCCTTAATTTTCTAGCGTGAGATTCGTTCGTGTTTGTGTGTTGGTTTTCCGCTTTGTCACTTGATACCTGAGTAACCTAACATATAATACGTGTATACGTATAGTACGCAGAATCAGTAACATCATCAAGATTGAAAATATCCAAAGCTGTGGAGGGGATTAGAGAGTTGGTGGCTTATATGGCAACTTTGGATACTCGTGTTAACATGATCGAGTTGTTTCTTTTCGGACCACCAGATGAGAGAGTCAAAAGTCCAGATAGAGATCCCGAGCTACCTTTAGCAGATGATCACTCACAATGTTTTCTTTCTTTGGTATGTCTTTGATCTTATGGATGTTAATATAGTTTTATTTATGTTTTTTTTAACTAATTAATGATTTTGTTTTTGTGTCAACAAAGCTTGAATTATTTGACAAACATTGTGGTCCGATTCAATCTGGATATGGCATGAAGCACATGCCAACTTTTATGAAGATATGTGATAACAAGGTTGACATGGATGTTGTTGAGGAAGCGTTTAAGGTTACTTGTAGTCACAGGATATTTGAACCAACTAGGTAACATGTCTCAATCTTTAAAATTATCAAAATATTTTATGGATTTTTAATTAATTAATTAATTTTTTTTCAGCATGACAAGGTGAAAGTCATGAGGAAGATTAGAAGAAACTGGTGATGGGCATATATGATTAGCTTAATTTTTAGTTTATTTTATTCTATTTTAATGTCAACTTTAAAACTAAGCTCAAATTTGTGGTAATTTTTTGTTACCGATGTTAGCACTATGTTTGTGAATATAATTTTTTTTTTGGGTGATATTAGGCTATTAGTTACTTATAACAAAAATTTGGAAAAGTAACAAAAACTGATTGTTTAATCTTGTTATCGGGTTATACGTACCTCACTTGGGCAACTATTGTGAAGTCGTTTGCTTATCCATATGAACGTAAGAAGCGACAAAAATGGATTTATAAAAAGCTTTTTGTGTCATAAAAGCTAAGTGTGGGTGATAAGTTTTGAATATGAAGTCGTTCCTCCAACCAATAAAAAAATTAATAATGTTTTCTTGAGAAATCATGTTCTTCAAACATCCACGAGGCTCTTCAATGTGGCACGTTTGTGGGTGTTACATGTTAGCATTATGGATGCTCTTAAAACCGTCAAACCACCAAAATGTTCACGTATATAACACACATACATGATTCCATATTTCTAAATTAGAAAACAAAGAAACAATAAATGTGACATGCTAGATTTACACGACAGTTTCAGGTTTCAACCAACAAGCCAGAACATAAAACTCTAAAACCACCAAAACTTGACTGTAACTAAACCACATTACTTTCAAACTAATCAACATGCTTCGATTTACGAGACCAACAAGGTCAACAAAAATAAGAGCAATCACAACATGCTATCCCCCCCCCCCCCCCCCCGAGGTTTAAAGAAGTTGGCCAAGTAACAGATCGGGGGCGTTGTGAAGGCAGGTCTGACTGGGAAAGCTTGCTGCTGCTGACGAATGCGAGCAAACAGGGAAGGTTGGCTCGTTCTCTCACATCACATATATATACGTACACATTATATCCATAATTTAATTTTTCTTAAGATTTTGTGGTGGTTTGGTGTTGTAAATGAAAGTGAGTTTTTTAAGAAAGTTTGGAATATGATTTCACGATTTAGCTTTAGTGGATACTAACACTCACAAGGACTAATTGGTCATTACATTAAACAATTGGACATATATATACTTTCCTCAAGATAACTTAATAATAATAATAATAATAATAATAATAATAATAATATCCTCTTCTTCTTCACTTCAATTACCGTTATATTTCAGTTACACATACCAAAACTGAACACAAATATGTTAGGGTTAGGGTTTACTTCAATCTCCATTACCAGAACTCCAATTCTATCATCTCTTTCAGACCGGCGTAAGCCGGATACTAAACCGGAAGCTTGCCGGACCAACGCCACTCCGCCGTCAGTTCCCGCCGGAAAAAAAGTAAATGTGAAGAAACCCTCAGTTGCTGAAATAGAACGGGTTATTGGAACTGGTATATACAAAGACCGCGATATTAACAGGTAGGTTAATTTGTGGTTTATGAATTATTAATCAATAGTGGCTCGAGCTTGACTTGTTTTGACATAAGACGGCTCGAGCTCGAGCTCAAGCTTAGCAATATTTCTAAAGCTCGAACTTAGCTTAGTTTTTCAAGCTTTGTGCTCGACTGTTAATTATTTATTAATTATTTTATTTAGGGTGAGACCGGTACAAATAACTAGAATAATTACAGTTTTAAATTAATGTAATTATGTTATAAATAATTACTTTAGTTCAAAAATTATAGTGTAATAATAATTACACCAGTGTTAATATAGTTACTCTAGTTATTTGTTTTGTACGTTTCCCATAATAAAAGTCATTTGTATTGGATCCAAACTCTTTTATTTATATATTGTTACAATTATTTACATATATAATTATAATTATAAATACAATCATACATTGTTATATTTGTAATTTAGTTAATTATTTTATCACAGTTTTGTACTTATCGGCCCCAAAATCGAACCAAAACCGAACAGGTTCGAAACTGATTATGTAGAAACCGGTTTGGAACTGATTGAAACCGTAGGTTCGGAACCGGTTTATAATTCTCTCTAAGAAAATCAGTTCAAACCGGTTAACCGAACCGAAACTGGTAACGATTGTAAACCAGTCAAGAAACCCAACCCGAACCGTAATCGATCATAAACTGGTTTTGACTTTTGTTGACCAAACCGAACTTGTTTCAATAGGGTTTGAAATTGGTTTATGCACCTCTATGTAAAAGTTATATAAATAAAAAAGCTCGTTTAGGCTCGCACACCGGTTCAAGCCAGAAATGTGAAGCACAGGCTCGAGTTCGAGCTCGCTTATTAATGAGACTCAGACACTCAGTAAAAGCTCGAGGTTGGGCTCGAGCTCGTTTAAGCTTGGCTTGATTCGAGTTTTTAACGAGCTGATCTTGAGTAGCTCACGAGAGTGTTGGCTCGTTTACTCCCCTAATTATGAATTATGATTTTAGGGGTTTGAATTTGAATATACGGTACTATGTCTGTTATATGATGATTTTACTTTGTTCACGATTCGAAGTTGTAGTAAATTGTTTATTTGATTGCAATTTGAATAATTTTATGATATTAGGGCTTTTGATTTGGTACAGGGAATCTGAGGAGGATAAGACTCTGTTTGATTATATTTTGTCGAATTCGATTGGGAAGACGGAAGGAGATGTGGAGAAGAAGCTTCGAGAGACCGGTGAATGGATTATTGATCGGACTGAAGGTCCTCGTCGGTCAACTGGTAAACCAATCATTCATGTTTTCTGTAATTAGTAGGGCTGTAAACAACCGCTCTGTTCGGTTTGAAGTTTGCTTATGTTCGTTTAGTAGATGAACGGACATAACCAAGGAATTTCGTTAGATTAACTATATGAACGAACACGAACATAGGCTATGTTCGTTCAGTTTTGTTCGTGAACGTTCGATAAGGTGTTCTTTTTTGCCTGTTAATATTTGTTTATTAAAGGTTTTGTATATTTTTAATAACTTTTCTTACTTATCATATAAGCAAAATTATTAATTTAAAACAAGAATATATATGAGTATTATGTATTTAATTTATACGTAAATTGACATGTTAATATGAATTATAAAAAACAGCAACAGAAACTTGGTAGCTAGACCGAACTGTTGACACTACCCATTCTTGGTTAGCCAAATAAAATAAAATGTTGTATGTGTTCGTTTGTTGAACGTGAACCGTTCGCGAACAACTTCATGTTCTTAATGAACGAACACAAACAAGAAATTTCGTTCAGTTAGGTGTTTGTGAACCATTCAACTGTCCAATAAAAGCTTAGTGGACAAACATGAACAAGACCTTGTACAGTTAGGTTTGGTCGGTTCGTTTACAGCTATATTAATCTTCAAAACCTTGAATTCACACTCATTATTTTGTTGATTATCAGGGAAGAATATTCTAAAGGCGGTTTTTATATGGATTCTTCCTATGTGGATCATATCATTTCTTGTGGCTTCTGGGGTCATAAAACTACCATTTGTATCCCAAATTCTTGATGATTTGATCATGTGAACCATGGCAACCGCTTACACGAAGTGGTTGGTTGTACATACCGCATTAGTATAAGTACGTTGATTCTGTATAATGTCATACCATACACAAAATGGTATCTTGGTTCATTTCATTATGTGATGCAGCAAACCAACTTGTTTGTATAAAGAAGGAAAACCTGGGGTCAATAAACTATATAAGCTAAGAATATGTGAACATGTGAAAGGAATTAATGTAAATCTTGATTTAACAATTTTTATTGTATGTGTTATATTAATGGTTTCAAGGAATCTCAATCACCATCTATTTGAGAGTGTAATAATTTAATACACTGGCAATGTCAGTATTATATAATGTGTATATTTATACACACATGTGTATGTCATGGCGAGTTTTCTAATAAGAAAAAAATAAACAAGTAAAAATAATGGGTAAAAAAGACAATCAGATTAGACAAATCAACTAGTAGTGTGATGATGCGTGATTTGTTTTACACATTTCATATATTTATCCACAACTTACCTTAAAATTTTATTGTCGATTATCTTTATTTAAATGCTAGAATTGTTTTTTCCCCGTAAAATCATCTAAATTTTTTGACCCAATTCGATACTGGTTCGCCAACTTGTCCGATCCAATCCGTGAATGCTAACACGACATGTGCCATATGTGTTTTATCTGTGCTTTTGATTTTTCAGAAGCTTCAGGTCTAGTCCGGTTTCAAAGTGACAGTGTGACACCCACCTCTAATTATAGATGGCAATCAGAAATCCAGAATTAACGAATATTTAATAATATTTTAAAACACACATATGCTAATAAGTGTCTTTGAATAAACATTAGCACAAAACTTAAGAATAAGCACATAGACTAAAATCTAGTTACAATCTAACAATCTTGAATTTGTATTGTCATTTATAAATATAAATGCATAACTAAAGAATAAAATTTAAACTAAAACCTTGGCCGGTGAGATAAATCTTATTTGTGGATGAACAAACAAAAGCTTTATAAATAATGAATAACCTAAAGTAAGTAATAACATAGTATATTAGAAAAAGAATGGACCATTTGGCAATGCCGGTGGCCGCCATAGCCAACCACGTTGACCATATTCTCCATAAACAGAAACTATAAAATAATAATTATAATAACAATAAAAATAATATAATAATAATAAGAGAGACCAGGGTTAGATTTCTATTCCTAAGTCCTAACATGTAGTTGTTAGATACCGGGTGATGAGAAGAGACTAGATGAGTTGGTAATTAATTTTTAGGAGACACATAATTAACTGTGTTAATTTTGGTAGTTACTTTACCCATGGAATTAAAGAACCTAAAGGAGTATGAGTCATATATTATACGGAACAATGTTCTTGCCAATATTATATGTCTTTTTTCAGCCGACTCAAGTCTGACCCGTTTGAACCCCTTAGAGGTTCTAACCAAGGAGCATACAAACCTCAAAAACGTATAGTTTCTCCTTCAAAAATGACTTCTCTGGTCGGAGAACGCATTAAATATTTACCTAAACCGGTAAGCGGATCTCATGTTAGCTCCATGACGTTGGTCTATAACTAGAAAAGTAAATGCTTGAGCTTGAGAAACTTCTGGTCCAATGTGTCCATAAAATTCACCAGGATAAGCCTTAATAGACGTTCACTAGTTGGATTGTTGGACTAAACGAGTTTGACCTCACAATACTGTCGTGCCTTCGGACGAGTGTTCACACACGTTGGTCTTTGGCGAGGGGTTTTCTCAAATATTCTGACGTAATGAATTTAGCCAGTAGCTTACTTAAAGAATTATGAGTCCGTTTCAAATAAATAAATAAAATAGTCTAATAATAAAAACCCCGTTCCTTCATTTCCATTTTTAACTTTGTTCTGTTCGGTGTACATTACAGCAGTTGTCTTCTTTTCTTCAGATCCCTTCATCACAGATCCAACACTCATCATCATCTCTAAATCCACGCCGATCTATCATCTCCACCGTCCGATCATTCCAATGGCCACGATGCAAACCTGGCGCAAAGCCTATGGCGCCCTCAAAGATCAAACCACCGTCGGATTAGCACACGTCAATAGCGATTTCAAGGTCTCCATTATTATTATTATTATCATCATCATAGTTAGGGTTTTATTTCATTGAAATAAGATAATTATAATAATTAGGGTTTTGGTTTTGTTGTGTGTGTGTATATATAATATATATAGGATGTGGATGTGGCGATTGTTAAGGCGACTAATCATGTTGAGTGTCCGCCGAAAGAGAGGCATATTAGAAGTAAGTTGTTGTTTTGTTTATTGTTGTTGGAATTGGTTTGGTGATTTGGGGGAAATGATGAATGTTGGATTGTTTTGTAGAGATTTTGGCGTATACGTCTGCGATTCGGTCGAGAGCGGATGTGCAGTATTGCTTACATGCTTTGGCGAGACGATTGGCTAAGACTTGTAATTGGACGGTACGGTTTATTGTTTTGAGTTAGGTTTTGATTATTGACGGTGTTGTAGTTCGGATAGTCGGCGGTGGGGTACTGACTAGGGATTAATCGGGATTGGGATTTTACATGTGATTTTTCAAATTATGTATTATAGAAATGCATTTATTTTTGAAATGGCAAATGTTGTGAACTGTGAGAAATGCATAATGCATTTGTACATGGTGCGCTAGAAATAATTAAAGGTAGTGGGAGTTGCAATGTGTGGCGGTTGCGTAACTGTTTTATGTATGAGAATCAAAGCACCAAGTACAAGTGTATTATGTGGTTCTTGCAGCTCTCATCTTTTTCTTAGTTTCATTTGAAAGTTATACACACACAAAAATAATTAATATATAGATATATATAGATTTTTTTT
The DNA here is from genome assembly GCF_021521415.1 of Bidens hawaiensis. Classification (NCBI taxonomy): domain Eukaryota; kingdom Viridiplantae; phylum Streptophyta; class Magnoliopsida; order Asterales; family Asteraceae; genus Bidens; species Bidens hawaiensis. The sequence goes on along the minus strand of NW_027506443.1, from coordinate 1,794 downwards.
AATTTGACCGATTTTGACCTAACTTTGACCATTTTCACTGAAGTTTGACCATTTATGATTGATTTTTGACATATGTTGATCGATTTTGAGATTACTGAATATTTGGAGCGGTTTGGAACTCCCATCGGCCAAGCACCGATTTGGCATTGATCGTAGATTAATCGGCTTCTAGGCGTGATATTTACAACTATGGGTTTGATCATTGATCAAATGTTATAATGTTTTGGTTTGAATTCAGGTGGCATTGAAGACACTGATAGTGATTCATAGGACGCTAAGGGAGGGTGATCCTACTTTCAGGGAAGAACTTCTAAATTTCCAACAAAGAGGGCGTGTTCTGCAGTTAGCTAATTTCAAGGATGATTCAAGCCCAGTTGGTTGTTATCTTTTATAATCTGTTTTGAACTTATTATAATGTTTCTGAGTACTTACGTTTATAGTATCTTGTGACAGCTTGGGATTGTTCGGCTTGGGTGCGTACGTATGGACTGTTTTTGGAAGAACGACTCGAGTGTTTTAGAGTTTTGAAGTATGACATTGAAGCTGAGCGTATCCCAAGACCGGCTCAAGGTGAAGAAAACAAGGTATGCGGTGCACTTTGATGAATACATATATTTAGATGAATATAACCCAAAAAATCTGAAAGTATTGGATTTACTCAAAGTTAAACCACGTAATTAAATAGAAGCTTCAAGTAGTGCATCGATAGTACATATAGTTCATACTTCATACCTTAATGTTATCGTCAATAAATTCATATATTAAGACAAAAATAACACAATAAAGACAAAATGGACTTAGATACTAATCGCTAAAGCCTAAAGTGTAAACGCCTTACTTTGCATTTTGAATTCGAGACAAATGTTTGAATGTTCCAAGAAGTAAATATAGTTATTGGAAAATTTCTTGCATCTTTGAGTGGATATCTTGGTCTAGTTCTGGTCATTGGGCAAATGAAACTTCAAAATAAGTAATACAGTTTTTGTTAATGATTAGTGTAACAAAGTAGTTTAGCAGAAAAAATATCGATCTTTTATTCATTAGGAAAATACTAAGCATATTACTAAACAAAGTGATTTGGCAATAATAATATTGATCTATATTGTGAGTGATCATTTGTATAAATAGCATGAACTGTTTTTTACAACATGTAAGTTTGATTATAGTTGATTATATGCCAATTAATATAAACACTTTGGTAGTCAAGGGCTTTGTAAGGTGTTAATTGTATTTAGTTAGGGTTTTAGCCCATTTGGTTAGATAGAGCCCATGGGCCTTTTATGGGCTGTTAGCTAGGGTTTAGTTGTGTATATATAGGTGTAGTGGCTTATGTATTAGATACACCTTCAAGTAATAAACATTACTTTCCTACAAACCATTTCTTTACATGGTATCAGAGCTACGGCTCTCGATCCAAACCCTAGCCGCCACTTAACCTGAACCGAACCAGCCGGCCCTAGATCTGAAACCGAACCTGTACCTTCTGTCCAGTTCTCGTAATTCTTTTTCGAGAGACTTTTAGCCGTCACCGCCGCTCCCACTGTCACCTCCACCCTCCGAATAACAAACCCTGAAAAGCCGCCGTCGATCCACCACCGCACGCGCCCCCACGCGCCGCCTACACACCGCCGCTGCCACTCACGCGCCGCCGCGTGACAGCGCGTGACACCATTTCCGGCCACCGGATTTTTTCCAGGTCACTTATCTTTTACTTCCGCACCACCGTGTGTTGTTAGTTTTTCAATTCGAGGACTTTTATTTTTCTGTCTCAGTTCGTGTATTGTATTCGTTCGG
>NW_027506442.1:0-89175 GCF_021521415.1 Bidens hawaiensis | reverse complement strand
ACGAGCATGCCCTTTTTCGCGCTTGTTTGGTTCGTTTACAGGTTTTCGTTATTCACAATAATGAATACATCAGTCTCAATCTCTAGGCTCTGCCGATTTTATTTGTGTTCGTGAACCATTCATGAACACATTATTTCCTTAACAAACGAAAATGAACACAGCCTTATTCATGTTCGTTCGGTTCGTTTATAGGCCTATTAAATTTATTACAATTAAAAAGATTGTAGAATTTCTTTATGTGAAGAAATTTGAAAAACTTAATTATAATTCTAATTCTAATTCATTTTCCATCCAAACACATTTAAAAAACAATTTAATGAATTCTCCGAAACAAAAACAATAAGAAATGGCAATCAGATTCTGATTCTAATGAATTCCACAAACTATATTTTCTTGGCAGACAACTCACAAACTCTTGGATCTTTTTAATAATTGATACCACAAAACCTAAACTTTTTGGTAATTAATACCGCTAAATCAAAAACCTTTCATACAAACTAAACCTGATAGACTCGTTTATGATGACATGTTTTAGCTTATCATGAACGCTTTTTACGCTAAACCGCACGTTCGATTATTAAACGGACTAACTATAACTGAGTTTTTCAAATCTAAAAAATATCCTCTAACATGGTAAATAAAAAAGTAATGCCAGAAACAAGGCAACAAGCAGTCTGAAAAGCGGGCCAAAAATATCCCAAAAATGGGCTGAACCTCTAATTCTTTTTTATTAGTTGCCCATTCAAAGGCCCAATTCCCAAAACAATCATCAAATTGAAGATGCCCAAATCTAGGGTCGTTCAAAGTTTCAAACAAATTGTGGTTCAAACTTGCTCGAAAAAATGCTCGCTCGTTTTTATTTTCTCAATTTCAAATGAGCCACTCTGCTCGGTTTGGATTGTAAACAAGCCAAACAACGAGAAAATGTCTGCTCGGTTTTGTTTGGCCTCGAATATTTTTAATTTATTTTATATATAATTACATGTGAACAAACATATAAATATATAAACACACATAAAATACAAATATACAATTTTTTAAACCCTTTTAAATTATTCATATTTCGTCAATTTTATAGTTTTTATTAGTTTGATTCAAGTTTTCAGCATACTAAAAGTTCGTTTACATGTTCATTATATCTCACTTCAAACTTTTTTATCTTAAAAATTCACAACCCTATTATACGTTTGTCTAAAAAATACTAATTTGTTTTCAAAATATATTGTTTACAGCATTCAAACTTGTTTCTTATTGAAAATTAAAGTGAAAAAGAAATAAATAATGTTCGAAAGCCCTCGATATTCAATCGGAAAATGCTCGATTTGATTTTGGCACGTTTCGTTTTTCACTTAGTTTGAATTTCAACCGTTCGGTTTGGTTGTAAACTAGCCAAGCAACGAGCAAGCCTTCGCTCGGTTCAGCTGAGCTCGTGATAGGGCTGTTCACGAGTCGAGCCGTGGTTTCGAATTCGGGCTCGAAATTAAACGAGGCAACTTAGCTAGGCTCTAGCTTGAATTTGAAGTCAAACGAGCTTAAGATCGAGCCAACGAGCCGAGCCTGGGCCGATTTTGGTTCGGTTACAAAAATGATCCAAATCAGCTCAGATGTTACAAATCAACTTTTTTTTAGCTATTTTTATTTTAACTTTTATCGAACGAGCCACGAGCCCGAGATTCAGGCTATTATTCTCCATTTATTTCTTAAGTTTTTTCGATAATATAATATAATATAATATAAATATTATATTATATTATATTATTCTCTATTTGTTTTTTAAGTTTTTTGGGTAATATAATATAATATAATATATTATATTATATAAGTTTTTTCGATAATATAATATAATATAATATATCTTTTACTAGAATCATAAAGAAACAAGTTTCAGATGCAAACACTGTCTTCTACCTCCAACTCCAAATTGTTAGTTGTTACAATCTAATGGTAACACCCTTTTATATTTCTAGATTTTATATTTTATATTTTATATTTTATAATTTTATATTATTAATACCATTTAGGGATCTTTCAATTTGCCCTAACAATCACTTTAATTCAGTTCCATCCAATATATGCGATTTTGTTCAATTTATTATTATTATTATTATTATTATTATATATATTATTATAAAACTAAGGGGGTTGAGAATGATGTGTGTATCAGGCTACTCCATTTATTGCCGGGCTTGCAATTGCAGCTGCAGCCATGGCTGGCAAATATGGAATTCAGGCCTGGCATTCTTTCAAGACTCGCCCCCCAAGACCCCGGTCACGCAGGTTCTATGAAGGTGGGTTTCAACAGACAATGACACGGCGAGAAGCGGCTTTGATCCTCGGTGTTAGGTAGCCTAACTTCGCCTTGAATTATGGTTGAGTGTTGGAGGTTTAGCATAATGTTGTAAAAAAGATGTCAATACGGTTGTAAATGAACCGAACGTTCGGCGAACTGTTAGGCGTGAAATTTGTTTTTAGTTTGTTTAGTAAATGAACGGACGTGGACGAGGAATTTCGTTTGATTAACTAAATGAATGTACACGGGCGTAGGCCGTGTTCATTCAATTGTGTTGGTGAACATTCGATAATTTGTTCGTTAATGTTTTTAGTACTTTTTAGTTATTTTTCTAATCTCATCATATACATTTGAGCAAAACTATTAAATATAAAACAAAATATAGATATCAGTATTATGTGATTAATTTATATGTAAAGTTAACATATGAATATGAATGCTACAAAAAAGCAATTTCGTAGTCAGACTGAACCGTTGACGCTGACCATTCTCGGATAGCCAAATCACCTAAACATTGCTTGTGTTTATTTTTGTTCGTGAACCATTCATGAACATGCTCATTTCCTTAAAGAACGAGCATGGACAAGAAAATTAGTTCGGTTACTGTTCGTGAATCGTTCGCTTGTCTGATAAAAGCTTAACAGACGAGCATGGACAATGCCTTGTTCAGTTCGGTTCGTTTCGTTTACAGCCCTAATAATGGCTTAAGTTGCTGACCTCTGTAAGTATATGAATTATTGACTTGCACCATGTAGATTTATTTGTTATATCATTATTGAAAGTTTAAGATTGAGATATGGATGCCTGAATGGATATGACTAGGGGTGCAAATGAGCCGAGCTGCTCGAGAGCTACTTGAGATCGGCTCGTTAAAAGATCGATCGAGCCGAGCTTATTCAAGCCCAAGCTCGAGCCTAAAAATAAGCTCGTTTAATAAACAAGCCCGAGCCCGAGCTTCACTTATTGAGCTCGAGCCGGCTCGCGAGCCTAAACGAGCCTGCCATTTATATAATTGTTTTTAAATATATATTTAATAATTATTAATATATAATGTTATGAAAAAATAACTAAATAATATATATTATTTTATACATAAAATTATAATAGAAAGAAATATATAAAATTAATTATAATTATATAAAAAATAAATGATCAATAGTAAACGAGTCGAGCTTGAGCCGAGCTCGAGCTTTGAAAATAGAGCTCGAAACGAGCCTAGCTCGAGCTCGGCTCGGCTCGGCTCGTTTGCACCCTTGGGGTCTCATATAACTGTTGAAGAAGGAACAAATATACCCTTTTGTTAGATTTGTTTATTATGGGAAGGGTAATTTAGACATTTTTCGTATTGCAGAGAGAGTGCGGCTGCCGACAAGGTAAGGGAAGCGCATAGAAGGGTCATGGTTGCAAACCATCCGGATGCCGGTGGCAGCCATTACTTAGCTTCAAAGATCAACGAAGCCAAAGACGTAATGCTTGGAAAGACCAAGAACAGTGGATCTGCATTCTGATTTGGATCGTTCAGGCGAGATCAAGTTAAAAGCTTGGTGCTTTAATGTATTTATGATATGGTAATATACAGAAGTCCTAGTTCAAGTGTTAATTAGTTACAGGAATTTGTGTCTGTTTTCATTTCTTTGGCTTTCTTTGTTTGTGTAAACTGTAATAAGTAAAGAAAGGTGGCAAAACAATCTATTAATGTTCATGTTCTGATGATGCTAAAGAGTTGTTGACCGTTTTGTCTAGATTAATAGTTCGACATTGACTTCTGAAAAAGATGGATATCAGAACACAAATTTACTTCTCCAATTACAAAACGCAGCGGTCAAACAAACACAGTGATCGTTGATCTCACTAACCAATCTAACAGCCTATAAACCCAACACTCCAACAGCAAGATGAATTCAACTGGATTAAAGTTTGAGATCCCAAAAAATACAACTAAGATGAATAATATGTGTGTGCTCGCGTAACAGTAGTTTATATATGGCTCTTCAAGTAAACGGATGTCAAAGTTGTTATAACACCTGTAACAAACCTGGAGAGCAAAATGTCTTCATATTCTGGGCCCAACTCCTTCCAGCCCATCTAGCCAAAGCATCCAGTCCATTTAGTCCATCCAGAAGTATGTCCAAGCCCAACAAGTAACCAGCCCATCACTCAACATTTTACATAGAGGTGCCCAAATCGGGTTTTTTAAATACCCGGTTCCGGATATAAAACCAGGTTCGGGTATGACCGGGTATTGAAAAATCGGGTATTGACAATACCTTGGTCGGTTTCGGGTCGGGTCCGGGTATTGCCTCTAAAAACCATACCGTGTGTATCGGGTTCGGGTCAGGTGTAGAACCGAGTATTCTAAAACTGGGTGTTTTAATACCTAATTTCCGGGTATTGAAACAACCCTATTCTCGGGGTTTTTTTTTTTTTTTTTTTCCTGGTATTTTCGGGTATAGATTGAATTTTTTAAAGAGTTGCACCTTTTAGGGGTTATATTTCGGGTACTTTTCATATATTTTTCGGGTATATATTGGGTATTTGAAAAACCCGGTTTCGGGTATTGGAAAAACCCAATTCTGGGAATGGAACCGGTTCCGGTTGTCGGGTATTACCGGGTACAAATTGAGTTTGGTTCGGGTACGGGTTTTGGTACTAATATGCATACCCTATCCATACCCTATAGGTAGAGTTGGGTACGGGTTCGAATATTACAAATTCAGGTATAAAAAACCGGCTCCTATTTTTTCGGGTTCGGATTTGGGTTTTTTTCATCTCTAGTTTCACATATATGAAAAAAAAAACAAGTTATAATAATAAAAAATAAATAAATAAACCTTTATAACGATTGAATTGAAACATCATAAGAAAATTACCTCTTATTATTTCAACATTTAGTCAAAGTGTCCTTTACATTTGTAGCATTTCTTGAAACAAATATTGACCTTTGTAAAATTCAAAACTTAGGTGTCACTAGGGTTGAGCACGGTTCGGTGCACAGTTCGGTTCAGCTCGGTTATTAGGCGAAACCCAAACCGAAACCAAAGTAATCGATTATTTGAATATACAAACCCTTCGGTTTTTGGTTTTTCGGTTTTTCTCTTATTCTCGGTTTTGGTTCGGTTATTTTTGGTTTTTTCAAGTATGTGTTGACATTGCAAAAAAAAATTAAAAAATGAAAAATGAATATTTTAAGCTTGTATAAGAACGTGCTAAAGTACCACAGTCACATATATATTGAATTCAAAAAACAAAAATAGGCGCGTGCTACGTGAAACTATACGAATACAAAGTTGCTAAATAGAGTTTAAAAACTAAAAAACATTAAAAGTTTAGTCTCGATCTTCATTCATCATATTATGTATTTATTTTAAAAGTTTAGTCTATTCCTCATCATCTTGATAATCTTTATCATCATCAATCGGTTTGGTTCGGTTTTTTAAAAATGGATAACCGAATCGAAACCGAAATTTTGGTTTTTCAGAAAAACAAAAAATTAACCGTCGGTTAATGCTTCGGTTCGGTTTTTTCGGTGCAGTTTTTTCTGCTCACCCTTAGATGTCACTTTAAGATACCAAGACTATGTGTAGTGGGGTGCTTCTCGTCACAGGTGCCCCAAAGCGTCGAGACACTACCCTCGGGGCATTTTGGAGGGGGAACGCTTCTCACAAAGCGCCGCAATGGGAAGGGGGGAGGTGGAAGGTGATTGATGATCTAAAATAATAAATCGTAAAGAAGTTAAAATTAAAATCATGATTTTACAAAATAAATAAATAAATAAATAAATAAATAAATAAAATGCTGTAATCCGATGTTTATTTGCTAAAAAGATGGAATGAGTAAGAAATACGTGGCAAAGGGGGAGTAAGCAGAGCAAGCCGCAATATGCCATGTGGCAATGCATTTATAAACGTGTCCACATGCAATGCTACACGTATTAGTTATTACTCTACCGTATAGTCTCCATATTTAACCAAACTAAACCTTTTTAAGGTTTGACTTTTCATGTATTAATTATTATAGACAATAAAATATCCAACTTGATATCTGATATAAGAAAAGTTTTATGGCTCGTAAAATATTAAAAGTGATTATATTAAACTTAATAGATCAAACATTATAATACAACAATATGTTGTAATAACTAGAAACCGTTAAAAAGGTATTATTTACTAAGAGTTAAGTTTATGCATATACTTGTAAAATAAGAACTTACTTGGTATCTTTTTATCTTTCTTTTGTAATGACTAACAAAAGCCGGCCATCTGGCATTTGCGCAAGGCCATCTACAATGCTGACGACTCGGCCTGCCACCAATTCTAAGAAAAACATGTCGTCTGAGAACTCACTATGATAATCCCCAAGATCACGAATAACATTTTCTCACTGCCCCACGGGCAATACTCAAACCCATGAGCTCATCTAAGAAAAACAATAGGTCTACCATTGAGCCAATTGGCATTGGTACTTAATTATAGATTAAGGCAACATGTCTATTTCTAAAGCTAGGGGGGTGAGTTGACAAAGAAGTCGTCCCACATGGCTTCCTACGTAGAAGATGTCACGTGCGTGACACCCTAAGAACACCGCCCCGTTCCTTTTTGGTCACACGTGACGTGGGAGGCAAGTGACCACAGTCACTTAATCTCTTTGTATTAAATAAAAATAAGTAAAAAAACGGAGAATGAGGAGAAAGGTGTATGCCCATAGTTTAAGGGTGAGGTCGAATGATACTGCCCCGCCCGGAGGGGGGGGGGGGAATGAGGTAGTGTAGACATGACGAGTGAGGAGAATGGTGTTGAGGGGTGCATACCCCTTAGCCTAAGAAGCCATATTTACATGATTCTTCGGAGATCTGAACCGTCGATTTCTAACATCTTACCACCATACAGGGTCGTCTCGTGAGTAACTCAAATAATGTCAAGAGTTTAGGCCTCTAGTTTATAGCGCCTCAATCTACAATAGATGTTTATATTATGGGTTTTTGTAAACCATATTTTTAGAATTAATACATTAGTGATGTATCGCAAGAAGGATTGTCAAGTACGCATTATCATTGTATATCATCCATATAATTCATTGATACTTTTTATAACCATAAACATTAAAAATAACAATTAACATTTTAGTTAATTTTAGGTCTCTAAACACGTTATCATAATTATTATTAAAGTTAACACTATAAATAATAAATATAATACCAATAATAATATAGGATATTATATCATTAAATGATATGGTAATGGTATTACAACAAATCTCTACACTAAATTACACACGAAATAACCCAAACAAGAAACATAACATAGGGTGTCCTTATCCAGGTAGGATACACATCATCATTATCCACACTCATCTCTTATCCTCCCATTTTTTATTTTTTATTTTTTAACTCCAATAAAATTTCATTTCTTAATTCTTTTTGCTTTATAATACTATTTCATTTCATAATAATTTATAAATATATTTACAAATCTAAAAATACATAATATATACTTAAAAAAAATTATAAACCTCTTCTTCTTCTGCTGCAATCACCGTATCTATATCTATACATACACTCATCCATATATACACACCGTTAATCAAAGGTAATTAATACTTTCGAATCATGGAATGATACCTATAGATACAGATTTCAGCTTCACTGTACAGTAATCGTTTAATATACGCCTGTGTATATAGAATCAGAGTAATATATATTCAACAGATGCTTTTAATCGCGTTGAATTGCTTGATTTTGCGTATATTTTGATTGATTTGTTTAGCTTTTTGAAAAGTTAGGGTTTCTGTGGCGTTGAAGTTGTTACAGTTAGGGTTTGGTAATAGGTTTGTTTAGTGATGGTGAATGTGAACGGGAGTGATCCGTTGGAGTCGTTTTTTAACTCGGTTGGACTCTTGAAGAATGCGTTCGGTCCGATCGAGTCTGGTTTTAAGAAAGCTGCTAAGGATTTGGAACACCGGTGGCCGGGTGGTAAGAATGGTTATAAAACTGGAGAGATTAGTAAGGTTGAGTTATTTGGTGTGAAGCGGAAAACCGATGAGTGTGTGGTTAGTGATGAGAGGAAGAAGGTTTTGTCAACTAAGGGCCCGTTTAAGTCGTTTGTAAGGCTTTTTGGTTTAAACGGTAAGGAACAGAAGGGTGATGTGAGTATAAAAGAGGTAGATGTGCAGGCGTGCAATAAAGAGGATGGAACGTGCGTTAATTGCATGCAGTTTGCGGTCACGTGGTCGTTGCTGGTTAGTAGTTTTGTTCAGGCGGTTCTCCGTTTAGAGGTGGTAAGAAGAAGCTGCAGAGGAAGGGTAGTGGTGATAAGCTTTGTAAACATGTAAGTGTAGATGAGCATAAGTTAAAGATCTCTAGAGATAGAAATGAATTTATAGGTAAAGTCGCGTTCCCGAGCACTATTTCTAGTGATAAAAAGGAACCTTTGAAAACGAAAGAAGGAAGTGGTTTGCCGATTGAGCAATTCATCGGGTTTGTTCTTGATCAGCTTGTTCAAAACCTACAAAAGTTTGAGTTAGGTTTCCAAGAAAGTGAAAGTGAGAAATGTGACTTATCGATGGTTCATCCTACAATCCAAGTTGATCATATGAAGGCAGTCGGTAATCTTTTGGAAGGTAAAAAAGCAGATTTCAGTGGTTTTTTGGGAAATTTTAAGTTTGCTAGAGTTGGAGGTGTTCCGTCTGGCATTGTTGACGTTACATCACCTGAAAAGGATGATAGTGATGATGCTGTTAGCTCAAATGTTACAGAAGAGAATGTTAGAAGTTTCTCACAGAAGATGGCTAATGGCTTGCTAAGTATTCCTTTATCAAATGTTGAGCGTTTGAGGTCTACTTTATCAACTGTTTCATTAAATGAACTGATTGAGCTTGTACCTCAGTTAGGGCGGTCAACTAAATAAGAAGAAACTTTTCTCGGTTCAGGATTTCTTCAGATACACAGAAGCAGAAGGTACATATCTTTATCTAGTATCTACTAAAAAGATGATCACTTTGCATATTTGGCATTTTTTTTATTAATTATTTTGTTACAGGAAGGAGATTTTTTGAGGAGTTAGATAGAGATGGTGATGGACAAGTAACTCTAGAAGATCTCGAAGTTGCAATTAGAAAAAGGAAGCTTCCGCGAAGATACGCGCATGAATTAATGCGTCGCACGCGCAGGCATCTATTTTCAAATCATTTGGTTGGAATCAGTTTTTGTCATTAATGGAACAGAAAGAACTGACAATCCTTAGAGCTTATACTAGTCTTTGTTTAACCAAATCTGGAACACTGCAAAAAAGTGAAATCTTAGCGTCATTGAAGAATGCAGGACTTCCTGCGAACGAAGATAATGCGGTTGCTATGTTACGGTTTCTCAAATCCGACACTGAAGAATCAATTTCTTATGGACATTTTAGAAACTTTATGCTGCTTCTCCCATCTGACCAGCTTCAAGAAGATCCTCGGTAATCACGGGCCTGTGATACACGATTATTATTTTATTTCTTTCTTTCAACCGTTAGCTTGATCTTATAGGAACCTGTGGTTTCAAGCTGCTACGGTTGTGGCGGTGGCACCAACTGTGGAAGTACCTACCGGAAGTGTTTTAAAATCTGCATTGGCAGGTGGTCTTGCTTCTGCATTATCAACATCTGTACTGCACCCTATTGACACAATTAAGGTAATTTTTTTTTTGTTTGTAATGTTTATAGAGTGATACCTGATGATTTGATATTATTCCACCACAAGTTTCTTTGTTTGGCGTAAGAGTTAAAATAGATCATTTTTTAACTTGGAAATTGGTAAAATATTTCCTTGTTTCAGACTCGAGTACAAGCATCAACACTTAGTTTCCCAGAAATGATTGCAAAGCTTCCCGAAGTCGGATTTCGTGGAGTATACAGAGGTGCCATTCCTGCAATAATAGGACAATTTTCAAGGTTCATAGCCCCCCCCCCCCCCCCCCCCGGCCCTCCTCTTTTCAATTTGTTGATCTTGTGACAGACAAATCATTTACTTAACAAATAATTGCAGCCATGGATTGCGGACCGGGATCTTTGAAGCAAGTAAGCTCGTGCTGATAAATGTTGCACCGACACTTCCAGATATACAGGTAAGCAATATATCATACACGTGACGTCGAAATTTTAAATCCATAATATCCCTTTTTTAGTAAAAATCTTTTCCTTTTGCATGCCTTCAGCTATACGGTAACAAAATAATCTGACACGTGTCTTTCTAACACTCCAGGTTCAGTCAGTTGCTTCATTCTGTAGCACGGTTTTGGGGATAGCAGTAAGAATACCATGTGAAGTCTTAAAACAAAGATTACAAGCAGGCATATTTAACAACGTGGGGGAAGCAATCATCTACACATGGCAACAAGATGGTGTCAAAGGTTTCTTTCATGGGACCGGTGCTACTTTATGCCGCGAGGTTCCATTTTATGTCTCGGGCATGGGACTTTATGGAGAATCTAAAAAGGTTTCTCCTTTTCTTTTACATTTGAAAATATATGTTTCACATGGTATAAAATTTTTAAATATAAATTCAGGCTGTCCAGCAAATCCTGGGACGAGAACTTGAGCCATGGGAAACGATTGCGGTGGGGGCTATGTCTGGTGGTCTGGCTGCAGTCGCAACAACACCTTTTGATGTGATGAAAACTAGAATGATGACTGCACCTCAAGGGCGACCAGTGTCCATGTCAATTATTGCATTATCTATTCTTTGTCATGATGGCCCACTCGGGTTATTCAAAGGGGCTATACCTAGGTTCTTCTGGATCGCACCTCTCGGTGCTATGAGCTTTGCAGGCTATGAGCTCATGAAAAATGCCATGTCCAAAACCGAAGAACAGCAGGCTCTAGAACAAGCTGGTGAGCAGAAGTAGTAAGTTTTTGTTTTGTTTTATTATTTATGAATGATCTCATGTGTACGCTGCAAGGAAGTTTTGAAGATTTTCCGTGACTAGGAAGCGACATGTGCTACAAGTATAATTTGCCGACATCTTCATGCTGTTTTGGACTGTTTCTAGGATGTTATGAACTTGTTAATTGTTACTGTCACTTATTTCATGAGGAAATAGCATTGTCCTTTTTGCTTCATGACTTTTGAATGTTTGTGAGTCGTGTCTAGCTTTATCAGGAAAAGCACCCCAAGCATAACAGCATTCAGTTTGATTTGTTCATGGCTTGTTTTTAAGCATGTTTCGTGTCTCAGTCGCGAACAGAGTCGATGATTCAAGAAAATATACAATCTTTTCGACGGAAGCTTAAGTGTTAAAAGGCTTCATGTTTTAAATATGTAACTAGCGGTATTTCACGTGATGTGGCTGGAGTTTGGTTGTCGGTTGGTATTAGATCAGTTTGTAATACTTGCACGTGCTATACTTGCACTTGTTGTAGCAATTGTAAGAATAAACTCAAAAGTAAAGTTGTGAATGCTCGTTTGAATATCGACTTGTGTTTTACATAGATATAGATCGAAAACCACAAAATCAAATGTCGATACCGCTTTTGATAATATGAATATTTATTTGGTTCCTCATGGTACTCTATTTCAAAAAAACAAATTTGTTTCAAACAAATTTTTGTATTGGAATGTTGAAAACAAAAATTAAACACAACTATGTAAATCATAAAAACGAATGTTGGCGTTAGTTCTGCTAGTAACACGATTCTGACAATGGTGTTTGATCATAATCGGCTCAATTTGTCATAGATTACCTAGAAAACGTATCGGTTACCTAGAATAACAAAATATGAACACATTTTTAAGGAAAAAAAAAAATAAATAAGATTAAAATGTTCGAAAGAGTATTAAATTAATAAATGCATCAGTGTTGTAAAAATCGCTAGTCGAGCGATGAGGTGGGGATTAGCGAGATTAATTGGGATTAATCGGATCGAACTTTGATATATAATTTTCTGTTTTACATATACACGCACACATTTTTATATGTAATTTTCAGTTCTATACATACATAAACACATTTTGGCCAGAAATTGGCTGGAATGTCGCTCGAAACCGTTGATTTTTGCATGAATCTCGCAAGAAACCACTGATTTTGGTCAGAATCTGGCCGGAAACCGCCGATTTTGGCCAGAACCTCATCAAATAAAGCAAATTAAGTCCGATTAATCCTGATTTTGGACGGATTTGACCATTTCATCGATTAATTGGCCGATTAGCCCAAAATTAATCAGTGAAGGGGAGACTAGCGATTTATCGGGGATTAATCGACGCCTAGTCGGGATTTTTGCAACACTGATATGCATGAAATAATATTTTTCTAGAATAGTTGGAAAAGGCGACATATACAAAAATGAATATTTGACACTCTTCATATAAATAAAGTCTTTTAAACAAAGGTAGTGTATATTTAGTCATTTTCAATCGAAAATTTGAGCTCGGGTCCCCTTCGTTTGTGATTAAAAAAAAATACATCTCCCCCCCCCAGTGTCTTAGTCCGAGCTTCGCCACTGCTTTTGTGGCGGCATGACTTCAAGTGTTAGCCGGCGATATGGTTTCCCGAGAGAACGCGCAAGCCAAACTCTGAAGCCAGTGTGAGCCCAATTAAGATGACAACATAGTCTGGCAAAAAAAAATCTAAACCCAATACTGTTGAGTAGACTTGGACATAATTCTGGATCCGACCCGTCGTACCTGACCCGCAGTTACAAACTAAGTTCCAGTTCTTTAGAGAAACTATACTCAGAACTAAACCGAAACCACAAGGACCGGTTCCACATCTGCCTGGTCTCAACCCGGCCAAACGGATCAAAACCCCAACCAGACCCTAAAGCGCTTCCTACCCGACCCAGTACTTGACGTTGGTGGCCAAACCCGAACGGGTTCTACACCCCGCTTCGAAAAAAAAGACGATTTGCCCACCTCAAGTCCTCTACTGCTGCGGCTGCGGGCCAAGGTTCAGATGATATGCCATTTGGGCTTGGAAGGGAAACTATATACTTGGCCCATCAAAATTTCGTTTGCTCTAATGCTTAAAACAACACGGGTTATTTGCCATAACTCGGTAACGATTTGCTTTTATTTAGGTTAATAATTGTTGTGACCAAATTGCGAATATCAATAATAAACTTTTAAGACGAGAATGAACACAACAATTGTGATGTGTATAATCATACCGCCTTAAAAGCAATTTAAGCACTAGTGCAGCACAATTTTTTGTGCACTCGAGAAAGTGGAGATGGAGGTTTTATAGCATGAAAAACAATTAGAAGATTGGGAAGAAACAAATTCTTTTTTTTTTTTTTAAGAAGGAAAAGGATGAAAAACCAAGAAACTAGTTCTAACCATTTTTTTTTTAATTTTGTTTATTTCATTTTAATAGAAAGTTAGAAATGCCATTCACACTAGTGCTTAAATTGTGACAAATCTTGTGAACTATTTATCTTTTTAAACATTTTTATTTCTTTTTTAGCTTTCTAACTTTAGAATTTAAAGATACAAAGTTTTTTATGATTGGTTAATAATATATTGTTTTCTCGTAATGTTGTGATTTCAACAGCAACAACTGAAGTTTTTATTCCAAATACAAATCTTGGACGCCTTGGGCTACAATAACATTTATGGAGCCTTCTACACCATGCAGGCAATTTATATGGGCGCCATAGATTGGGAGCGCCACCTCAATAACGGCGTTATTCAAAACAATATTGGGGCGGGGGGGGGGGGGGTCCACCCCACTAACAATAAAAGAGATGATGTAAAACAATCAATAAATTCCACCTTATCCCACTTTACCACTTTTATTACTATTATTATTATTATTATTATTATTAAGTAATTTAATTATTATTTTCATGGGTAGTGGCTAATTAACCCATGAAGCTTTAATTAGCGGGTGGCTAGTTATTATACGTGGCGCGATAACTAACTCTTGCTAGTTATCTCACAACACACAACCCCTTTCTAAAAGTATGACTTGCCATTTGATATGATACTATTTTTTTAACGACAAATGTTGCATTTAAGAGGCTTCCGCCTCTATTATATGGACTAGTTCCATAATGAGATATCTAAATCTATTAGCATCGATGATGAACACACTTAGGGTAAAGATTAATTTTACTAATTTGTGATTGCCAAACTCCTATATAAACATATAATTCACCTTTGTATTTTAGTAGTCATTTTAGAAGAACCTTTTCTAGAATTTATAAAGTATTCTATTATATCCTTAAACTTTAATTACATTAATTATACCTTCTTGAAACTATGTACACTTTATATGAGCAAACATATCAGCAAACTTGATATCTTGTTAATTGTTATTAATAATACATTAATAATGCTTTTGTATTTCTAGAACTATATATACTTTTTGCCTTAAGAACACTTTTGTATTTGTAATATAAACTCTACTTAATGAGTATATTAAACAATGACAACGACTTAGCCAATAATATTCAATTAAGTACTACTATAATGCATAACGTTCTCATTTATAATTATCAAAGTCAAAAGTTCTTAGTTCTTCGTAGTATGTATAAGAAAAACGACATAACATGATGGAAAATACAGACTGTCAAAGCTAACATAGTGGAATATACTGATCGTCATCGTTGAATATTTAAAAAATAATAAAGATTTGTAGAGTATAATTTCTACACTCACGGTGAACTGTCCATGATGAACAAATAATAACCAAAATGCTCAGAAAGCTTAGTTTCTTTATATAAATAAGTTTGGAATGAAATTGTAAAAAGTCTATTTCTTTAAGTACTTGAAATACGTAAGTTTGGATTAATGTACTTTTATTATAATTTAGATATAGAGAGAGATGGTACATTATAAAGTCGGTAATGTTTGTAATGAACTTTGTCCGATTACTTGTGTCAAGAGATGAAGGATAAATTACAGTTGTAAATATTATTATCACATTATAAAGTAATGCTTGATTTGATTAGGTGTATTAGTGTCTAATTTTTCAACAAAGTATATAAAATTGATTTACAATATAATTAAATAAAAATAATTAATGAAACTTGGTCATATATTGTAATATTCATAGGTTAAGTTAGACATATTGATCCATCGTAGTAGCTTCTAGAATAGTTGGTGTAAAACAAAACAAAGGTTCACCTTTCGAATTTGACTTTCCAAAGTTGACCATTATCAAAGCTTTGATCATCCACAGTTTTTTTTTTTAATTATTTTTTTAACTGCAAACCAGCCTACTCTAGAATACTCTAATAAACCATTTATACATACATACAAATTACAGACTTTGAACACCCTACCTTTAGTCCTCTGGGATCGAGGTAGGCACCTTACCACCACCACACCGTATCCCCATAGTTGATTATCTTGCTTTAATGCTCAAATTCTGACAAAACATCAATTAAGTGAAATTCATACTCTAAAGCGCATCAAACATTAAGCTTACCAACATGAAATGAAACAAGTTAACTACATCATCATAATCATTAATATATTGTAAAATTTTATTAATTAGAAGAAGATAACGTTTCACAAAAGCACATTGTTACCTTTATAAACAGTTAAACACACATGATTTGGTCCCAACCCAACGTTGAATGATGAACGAACCGGATAGAATCAGGGCCGGCCATTGGCAAGGGTGGGGTTGTCGACGGACCTAGGCCCGAAAAATTTTTAAAAAAATATATATATATATATATATATATATATATATATATATATATATAATTGTTTTTCTTCTTTCTTTTTGCTGCTGTTCGGTTTAATGTTAGACGATGTACACATACAAACCCTTAAACCACAGTCCACAACCACCGCCGTGAAACCGTTACCGCCGTCGTCCAGTCCGTCCACGGTCCACTCCGGCCCGCTACGTCGGTCTCTTGGCTCCCTCCGAGCTCTGACAGTCCGACATTCCGGCTCTCCAACTCTCCATCTCTCCTGACTTTTGAGTTTTTTTAAGGTTTGTAAGATACTAATATTATATGAATTATTATTGTCTTGCTGGGCATTGAATTATTGTTGTCTTGTTGATTTGTTGTTAAGTTATTTATATGCTAATTGCTAAATTAGTAAATGGTAACAGTACGCGTTACTTGGTTTGTTGAATAAGACTAAGAATTACACATTTAACTCATTTAACTAATATATATATATATATATATATATATATATATATATATATATATATATATCTATGTATATTTTTCAGAAAAAATGCCTCCTAAATACAAGTGCCTATCGGGTAGTCAAAAACTTAAAAAGAGAAAACGTGCGGAAGAATTAACAATATTTATGTTTTGTGTATTGAAATTACAATTATCATTGTATGATTTACTTTTATATTAGTTATCGAATTTTATATTTTACTTAAGTCTTTAGACCCGAATTTATACTCGCCTTCGGCCCAAATTTTTTTAGCCAATTTGGGAGCCGGGCCTGGATAGAATCATTACAATATCAATTTTACGTACAAGCACATCTAAAATTTTTCAATGTTTTACTTGAAGTTTTGCGACTAGAACTCTAGAAGGATAAGTTATAATTCTTGCATTATTCAAATATTAAAAAAAAAAACCCGTATTATGTAACGTAAGACACATACAGTGGTAATAAGATGTTGGTAGAGACCGGAATTCAAAATTATATCGATTATCAACAATAATTAAACACGCATTATCCAACATCTTCTAGATTTTAATGCGAGAATAAGGCCATTCCCTTTTTTTAAACGTGGATACTATGTTCCTAGTTTGACTTTAACTAATGTGTTCCAAGTTAGATAACATGTCTAATCTTACTAACTTTTTTTAAATATAAATCATATTAATGTTATATTAAATACCCCATATGGTATTTGTATGATGCGATATTTATAATGTTGCATATATTATAAATATACTATTGCTTGCAATCGCAGAAACTGTGTTCATTCTATTTACACGTTTAAAAAACCAAAAAGTGGCAAAGTCGTCACTATTAAAAAAATATATATTACTGCTGACATTGTTATAGCCTAACTTCTAGAATTGAGATGATCTTAAAAATACTTAAAAATATATGTAGAATTAGGATAATACTAAATTAAGATAATCAGAAAAATACTAAATTACTGTGAAAATAAAAGAACAAATATAAATAGTTTATATTTTTATATAATTTCTTTTTAAGTTTTGTTATTTACATATTTATTATACATATATATGCATAAAACCATCAAACTGATATTTTTGCATATGCTTTAATTTCGTATATCATTTACCTGTTGTGTGTAGGCAAATATGATCCAAGTATGAGGATTTTTTTTTTTCAATAGGGAGTATGGTAAAAATGGCAAATGGTTTTTAGGAGAGGGAAACTTTGTTTTATGCTTTTATATGATCCGTCGTTTCAAATGGTTGGTCATAAAAATTTACAAGGATTGTAGTTTTTGGTGCTATAATAATCAAGTAGTTTTTGGTGTTATAATAATCAAGACAAAATTTTTAGTATCCGATATTTGAAATGATGAATCATCTAGAAACACAAATAAAATTTCTCTCTTTGAAAAATTATTTGCCCTTCACTTTTGTTTCAAATTTTTTTTTTGAAATGTCCTCTTTATATGTAAGTCATATTGCATTCATACATATAATCTAATAACCAAACGGGCCAAGTTATTATATAAAGAGAAACAAAAATGAGAATGATGAGAAGGATTTATAGCTACACAAAAAAACCCTTTAAAAAAATTAAAATAAATAAATAAAAAATTATAACTAAAAATTTAATAAAAAAAACAAAAAATAGTAAAAACACAAAAATGTTTCCACCGTCTTTCTTGTTCTAAAAAAAAAACTCGAAAAAGACACAATGTTGAATGAAAAAAACCATTGTGTCTTT
The DNA here is from genome assembly GCF_021521415.1 of Bidens hawaiensis. Taxonomy (NCBI): domain Eukaryota; kingdom Viridiplantae; phylum Streptophyta; class Magnoliopsida; order Asterales; family Asteraceae; genus Bidens; species Bidens hawaiensis. The sequence continues at coordinate 71,048 of NW_027506442.1, read as the reverse complement.
TTGTTTAACATTGTGTTTTGTGTTTATTTTCGTCATTGATTTTGTCTTTTTTCTTTGAAATTGTGTCTTTTTTTTCTTGATGTCTACCTATTCTAATAAAGTAAAATAAATGTGGACACTTGTCATGTTTTGGTTAATTCTCATAATTTTTTCCTCCAAAACTAATATACCCTAATATATGTAATAAATCAATAATTATTCATGTGATATTTGAGCCAAAACAAGGTACACCTCAGTACGTATTTACCGATTAAGCAAATAAACGTCTTTTGCGTAACAAACGAACGATTGACCGAACGGGTCGGGTTATGACCCAGAAATCCCGGGGGGCCATCTATAAGTGATATATGTTTAATATAAGCTAAAATATTAGTAATATGGCCTTAGTTTGATAGCAAACAAGTTAAACGAAAACATGCTCGTTTAACTACCCGCTATAGATTTAAACGCGAAAGATAGTTACAAACCAAGCATTGTATTATCCGTTAAGCCAAAAAAGACTTACCAAACACTTATTTGAAATGTTTTAAGCGATCCATGAAAATATTTTCAATTTTTACAAACATATAGTATATTTTTATAATTTTACACAAAACTAGCCGAAAAACACTCGTTTTCGCACTGTTTAACGCACCCGATAAGTTTTTCGCGCCAAAAACCGAACCCGATGTAAATTGGACCTGGGTTTTCGTATTTGGGCTTGTAAAAACAGGTTTTTGGGCAAAAATGAGCCCAAGGAGGCCCAAACTCTCTCCCGGCTGCAACCTTGGACCCCCCCTCCTTTTGTTGATTTTTTCATATTTAAACATACTAGAGATATTTTGCACACTCCTCCACATATCAAATTCTGGAATAAACACTCTTCTTCAACAAACCTTCAAGAAACCCTAGGTAATTTGCTTAATTTTATCATTTTTAACATGATTTAATTAGGTTTTATTCCATATAAACATGTTTTAATTGTTAAAAAATCAGAATCATGATCTTTTTTGGCCATAAACACGGATTAAAGGGTTGAAACGACATTTTTACGGTTCAAAAGTTCGTTTTTATACCATAGCCGAAACCCTAAGTTAAAGGGTTGTTCTATTGATGAAACTTGCTTGGTTTGTGATATAGGACTTGTATTTAGCCTACGTAGGAGCACAAGAGCTTGAAAAGTTGATTAGAAAGGCGGAAACGAACCAAAACTGCTAAGGTAATGCCGAAACACTCGCTTACGGGCTGTTTAGGTTAAGGTTGTGATGTGCATATTATTAGGCTTTGAAATTTTTCAGGTACATCAGAGACTATGTCATTGAGTCCCTGTTCAAATTTGGTAATTTTTTGACCATCCGAGAATATTTGGCGAATTTATTACCGAATTGGGACGTTTAATGGGGAACATAGTTAAAATGCTTCAAAAATTAGGAAATTTTTCTGAGAACTCATATTTAATGTATTTTGATCACATATGAATTTTGGGATCATTTGGAGAAGTCTAAAGGTGTTTTGTGCATACGCATTCGTGTGAATTTTTATAGCCGAATTTGGGCCGAAAAGAATATTGCACGAGCTTTTTACATTCTGGAATTTACACAGGTTGTTTTGCGACATAATTTGAGTATTCAGGAATATTTGTGGAATTTTTGGAAATTGTTTGGGATAAACGGACGATTTTCAGGCGAAATATAGCTGATAAAATGAATTTTTATAAATTAATAAATTAGTAAATAATTCCAGAAATATTTTTATAAAAATCTAAATATTTTAATTGATAAGTGGCTAAATTTTCATAATTTAATGATTAACGATTAATTAATTATGCTAATTTAAAGATTAAACAAATTCAGTTTTTATAAAAACCGGCAAGTTCGCGACTAACGAACCTGCGGGAATATCAAAACACCAAGAGTGATCAAAAATCATATTTTTGGATTAATTAACTAAAAACGAAATTTTCTATGAGAAACCTGGACAATTTGGATAGATTGTGCGCATTTCTTCTTAAATCAAACTGAATAAACGGAAACGGGCACCGTGGCTAATCTGGTACCCTAGTATGTGATCCTTCTTTATAACTTAATCATCATCCCTAACTTGGACACACATAAAATCGTGTAAACCAAACACGATATGTTTAGCCCATTTATCAAAATGAATCAAATGAGTTGTCATGACGTAATCATAATCATATTATAAATGTGTTAAACATGCTGGAGAGTAATAATACTATTGGCAGGTCGATCTATTTGATTAAATAACAACCGATTTGACATGTGTTATCGACAAATTCATAAAAACATCAATACACCTCCAACAACTAACATTTTTTTAATGACAAATGTTATATTTACCCGATCCACACTTAAATTACACCAAATTTACTTTTTGTCTAGAAGTGAACCTTAAGAGTTAAAACCTCCCGATAAGAAGCTTGCACTTCTATCATGTGGATGAGCGCAATAACACGCGTGATGATTTTAATATTAGATGAATAGAATAATTAAAATGCGCCTAATTGTTATACTAATTAATTGCATGATTTACGAAAAAGATTTTGTGGATTAGTACGTGTGTGCACGTATCATAGGAACAGGAGCCTCCCCGTTGAAAAGGTGGTCGATCTTTAGTTGACAAACAAATTCTCTGCCACTGCACTCGAAAGCAATTAATACACTTTACTTTCAATCTTAATTGCTCATCTATTAACGATTTCATTTATTATTTTGCAACTTGGGTTCACCAACTTCAGACGCTTCATAAATTTTATAAATAGAACTGAAGAGGTATGTACCCGCCTCAACACCGAGCAAGGCGGGTCAACCCACAAGATAAAGACATTATGAAGGCACAAAGCCAAAACCTATGCGCATGGCGCATACAAAACATGCTCAGGCATCATATGCCCAGGCACCACACATGCTCAGGCATCATATGCCCAGGCACACATATGCTCGCACATCACATATGCGCGCGGCGCATATCACATGCTCGTGCATATCACATCTGCGCATGAAACATCTGCGCGTGAGAATAAAGAGAAGACCTCGCGCATCCTCAGGATTGGCGCATATCACACATGCACATAATCGACCTCGTCCTTATCCAAATCAGGATTAGGGCAACCTTGATTGTGCACGTCAGACAACCTTCCAGAAGGTATCTTTTTAAGGAATAAGAATATGCTGATGTTGACAGCTGCCAAATGAAAGGTCGACAACTCAGCATGACACATGTGCTACCACGTGATTACAACCAACGAGAAAGCGCCAGGTGTCCCAGAGGACACGTGGCGCAGTGCGATTGGAGGAGGCCAACGAGGCTGAGCCCAATCAGTGGAAACCCTAGCACTATAAATACAGCATCAACTCCACTTTGATGCACACATTCATACTCAATCATTGACAGTTACAGGCAGTGATATCACATTCAATCATATTGAATTACATTCACTCACAGTCAGTTACAGAAAACACACAGTCACACAATCATACAGTATTCAGCTATTAAGCAATACTCTCCAGATTCCCTTACTCACACATTATTATCTTCTCCTACACATACTTATTCTCACGCCGGAGGGTTACCCCAAAGAGGACCCCTCTGTCCCTTTCTGAGGGGTAAGTTAACGGCGTTGTTCATTTTGTAGGTGGAAGAACACAGATCCAGAAGGACCATCGGTGAAACAGTACAATCAAAACCCGAGGAAAGTAGATCTGCTACCAGTGAGGAGATCCACGTTTCTTCATTGGCGCCATCCGTGGGAACAAACGGCAATCAGATCTTATCAGATCTACATAAAAAAAATCAATCACCATGGTTTCTGGCGTTCGTAACGCTGATCAAGCTCTGGAGGATATTGAACGTGAGGGTGTCAATGAGGGACAGCAGTTTCTGAGGGTGCCGCGTGATTCTACGCGCACCACCAGTAACCGTCCCTTCATCACAACCCCTCACGGCCAGACTGAAACTCCTCCAGACGATCTCACGTTACAAAATCTTGCCGGCGCGAAACTGAAAGGACCAATGGGTCCAGAAGAAGAAAGAAATGATCCGAATGAATGGCTCATAAACGAGCAGCGGCGTCTAATGGAAAAGTATAATGAAATGGTCAAACAGAAAAAGCTAGCCGACCAAACACAAAGGCAAGCGTTTGATAAGCAGGCTACAAAAAGGCCGCGCGCGCCGGAAGACAGACATTCTGTTCACACTGCACACACTGAGTTCAGTGATGAAGAAGTGCATAGCATGAGGAAGACACGAGATACTCATGCAGGAGGCTCACAACTCCGCGCGCCTGTGAACATGGCGCCTGGAGCCAGAGCAGATCTGGATCTGCACATGCCGTACAGCCCGCCAGTGAGGGGGCAAGTGGACGTAACCACGCCGTACAGGCCGGCCATCTTAGTGAAGCACTCAAAATTTTCTGAGCGCATCGCTAAGGCCCCCATCCAGCACAAGACCAAGATGCCAAGTGGTCTGGGCAAATATGATGGCACAACAGATCCAGATGACTTTTTGCAAGGTTTCTATAACACGGGAAACCTAGAGAGCTGGACGATGCCAACATGGTGTCACATGTTTGCCCGCTGCCTTACGGGCGCGGCGCGTGTCTGGTTCGAGAGCTTGCCGACTGGGCAAATTGATGGGTTCGAGGAACTATTAGAAAAATTCCAAGCCCACTTCGTACAGCAGCGCAGACACACGCGCGATCCAGATGACATCATGCACTGCGTGCGCAGGAATGATGAAACGATTGAGGACTACATCACTCGTTTCAATCAGGAGTCTCTGGCAATCGGGGGTATAACTGAGCAACTCCTGCGTGTGGCTTTTATACAAGGCGCGCGCAGTGATCAACTCCGCCGAGCTCTCGTAAGCAGAGATGGTATGCCCACCACTTGGGCAAAACTAATGGAAGCATCGCGAGTCTTCGCGAGAAATGAAAAACAGATTGCCCAAGATAGGGCAAGAGAAAGAGCGCATCAGGCTGAATCACCGCGCAGCAAAGAGAAGAGGGCCAAACAGAACTCTTTATGGTCCAGGTTGCAACCAACAAGTTTTTCATCCGCAGAAAAGCAAACGCAACCAAGCTCACCCCAGCCCTAAAAAGATGTTCGTAATCGCGGGGAGGGTGACAAGAGGGAGGGCGGTAGAGATCCTAGCAGACCTCTGCCAAGAATATGGACTCCCCTCACTAAAACACCTGCACAGGTGTTAAGTACTGAGAATGTCCAATTCAAGCCCCCCAAGCAACTACACTACAAGGGACCGCAAAACAGTGGCAAATATTGTGAATTTCACAGGTCCCCGGGCCACAACACCGACGCATGCCATCATTTAAAGGATGCGATCGAGAAGGATGTAAAATCAGGCAGGCTGGCTCACTTGGTGAAAAACCCAAGAATAGAAGATGAGCAACCGGAAGGAGCCTCTGCCAGCAAGAAATACAAAAGAATCTGTGTGGCTGAGGGGGGACGACAAGGCCAGACGTCAAAAAAGAGAAGCGCGCAATTCAGCGGAGATTGGCGCGAGCACCAAGTTATCTTCCCGAGAATCAGGGGAGGCCCTTCAATCAGCAGCCCTCTCGTCATCACCACACACATTGCTCATTACGAAGTGTCAAAGGTCCTGGTGGACACTGGAAGCGAATCTGACATTATGTATGAGCAATGTTTCAGAAAGTTAGACCCGGCAGACCAAGCGCGGCTCGAGATGGTGAACGCACCAATCTGTGGTGTTTCAAATGAAATCATCCATCCCCTAGGTCAAATTCAGTTTGAACTAACTATGGGGGATGATGAGCACAAGCGAGCCGAAGTTGTCAACTTCTTGGTCTTGCCCACCACGTCATGCCACAATATGATCCTGGGTAGGGGAACGATCGCCCAATTTAATGCTATACCGTCGCCAGCGCACGGCGCATTGGGGTTCCCTACACCAACAGGCGTAACATTTGTTTACCGCGATCATTTGTGCGCAGTGACAAGTACGCCGCGGGAAGGGAGAATGAAACTTCCAATGGCGGACGATACGCCAGAGAAGTGGATTTTAAACCCAAAATTCCCAGAGCAAACGGTCACAATTGGCGCTACCATTTCAGACGAAACGAGATTGAGAATGAAGAGGTTGCTCACAAAATACACGTCGGTCTTCGCGTGGCAACACTCCGATATGACTGGGGTCCCGCGAGACTTGGCGCAACATTCTCTTAACACGTTCAAGTCGGTGGAGCCAATTGCTCAGAAAAAGAGAATCATGGGGGATGAAAAGGCGAAGGCCATGAATGAGCAAGTGGAGGACCTGTTGCGCGCAAACATCATCCGCCCGATCCGATACCAGACGTGGGTAGCCAATCCTGTGATGGTAAAGAAAAGCAACGGGTCATGGAGGATGTGTATTGACTTCAAGGACCTCAACAAAGCATGTCCGAAAGACTGTTACCCCCTCCTAAACATCGACGCAAAGGTGGACTCCGTGGCGCCATTCAAGCTCAAATGTTTCCTGGATGCCTACAAAGGCTATCACCAGATTCAAATGGCACCACAAGACGAAGACAAGACTGCCTTCAGAACCGACAAGGGTGTTTTTTGTTACACAAAAATGCCCTTTGGTTTAAAGAATGCGGGCGCCACTTATCAGAGACTTATGGATTCGGTTTTCAGTGAACAACTCGGAAGAAATCTAGAAGTCTACGTTGATGATTTGGTGATCAAGAGCAGGGAGGAGAGACAAATGCTCAAAGACATCGAGGAAACTCTTCAGCGCTTAACGGAAGTCAACATGAAGCTCAACCCGAGCAAATGTACTTTCGGCGCGGAAGAGGGGAAATTTCTTGGTGTAATGGTCACTAAGGATGGTTTCAAGGTGAACCCTGAAAAGGTAGAAGCCATCCTTGACATGCCTTCACCATCCACCATGAAAGAGGTTCAGAAGCTGAATGGTAGATTGGTGTCAATCAACAGGTTCCTAGCGAACCACGCCAGCAAATCTACTCCATTCGTTAACACTTTGAGGAACTGCTTGAAGAAGAGCCAATTCAAGTGGACGCCTGAGGCTGAGCAAGCTTTCAGTGAGATAAAAGAATGTCTCATAAAGCTGCCCGCGCTCACAGCTCCACTTCCTGGCGAAACCCTTACATTGTACTTGTCAGCTGGAGACTGCGCCATCGGCGCAGTATTATTGGTGGATCGCAAGGGGATCCAAACGCCAATATACTATGTGAGTCGGGTGCTGACAGACCCTGAGACGCGCTATTCCATCATGGAAAAGTTAGTTTTGTCACTAACACACGCATCGCGAAAGCTTCATAGATACTTCAATGGTCATCCTATTGAAGTTCTGACAGGTTACAACATCCAGCAAGTCTTGCGACGCCCCGCGCTCTCCGGAAGGCTGACAAAGTGGGCGCTGGAATTAGGTGAACACACAATCACCTATAAGCCCCGTCCAGCAATAAAGGGTCAAGTTTTAGCGGATTTCATCACAGAAATCCCAGAGGGAAAGATTGAAGAAGCTCAGCGCGAGGTAGACCCTCCGCGAGCAAATGATGAAGAAGATGTTTGGAGGCTATTCACTGATGGAGCCTCCAACAGCGAAGGGTCCGGCGCAGGCCTCAAACTGGTGGACCCTGATAATCATGAATATACTTATGCTATTAGGTTGGACTTCAAGAGTACCAACAATGAGGCTGAGTATGAAGCCCTGCTGGCTGGTCTACGCGTTGCGCGCAAGTTTGGAGTTAAAAGGCTAGAGGCCCATGTTGATTCTTACTTAGTAGCTGCACAGGTCAATGGCCTTTATGATGCCAAGGAGAACACCATGCCTCTATATCTAGAGCAGGCAAAAAAGCTCGTTGAGCAGTTTGACTTCTTCAAAATCATACACATCTCGCGCAGCGAAAACAAGCCCGCTGACGCGTTGAGTAAGATGGCATCAACTAATTTTGATCACTTTGGCAAAGATGTCAGGGTGGAAGTGATGAGCAACCCGTCAGTGCAAACGCAATCTGTCCTTGTAATTCATACAACCCCTTCACCATGGATAACTCCAATAATGGAATTCCTGAAGGAGGGGAAGTTACCGGACGATCGCGCACAGGCGAGAAAGATAAGACACAAGGCGCAGAACTATGAACTACTTGATGGTACATTATATCGACGCTCTTATCTTGGACCGCTCATGAAATGCCTGGATGCTGAAGAAGCAAGCTATGTGATTAGGGAGATTCACGAAGGAATCTGCGGAATACATGCTGGCCCGCGCATGGTGGTTGCCAAGGCAATGAGCTCAGGCTACTATTGGCCAGGCATGTACTTGGATGCGCTAAAAGAAATCCAAAAATGCAAGGCATGTCAGAGCTACGCGCCAAACACAATGCGGCCAAAGAACAACTTGATTCCAGTGACCTCCGCATGGCCTTTCCACAAATGGGCCATTGATATTGTGGGGCCACTGCCGCAAGCGCAAGGGCGAGTGAAATTTTTGGTAGTGGCGGTAGACTATTTCACAAAATGGGTTGAGGCCAAGCCACTAGCAAAAATCACAGCTCAGGCGATAAAGCAATTTATCTGGAGCCACATCATTTGCCGTTTTGGCCTTCCTATGGAAATTGTGAGCGACAATGGCAAACAATTCACTGACAGGAAGATATCCGGCTGGCTCAAAGAATTGCACATCAAACAAATCTTCACTTCGGTCTACCACCCTCAGGGGAATGGCCAAGTGGAGCGCGCGAATCAAAGTTTGTTAAATGGGCTGAAGAAAAGGTTGGAGGGAGAATCCCATTCTTGGGTCGAAGAGTTACCTAATGTCCTGTGGGCGCACAGGACATTAAGCAAAACTAGCAATGGCGAATCCCCGTTCAGCCTAACCTATGGGACAGAGGCTATGATCCCAGCAGAAATTGGATGCCCATCCCATAGGGTACTCATGATGAGCAAGACTGATAACGAGCGCGAAAGAAGATTGGACCTCAACTTGCTTGAAGGGCGCAGAGAAGCGGCTATCATCAATGAAGCCAAGTACAAGAAAAAGCTGGAAAAATATTATAATCAGCGCGTTAAAGAATGCCACTACAAGAAAAATTATTTTGTCCTTCGAAACAATGAAGCTAGCCGCGCAATACCCCCAGGAAAAATGTCCCCCAATTGGGAAGGACCTTATCAAATCTCAGAAGAATTGGGGAAAGGCGCGTACACTTTAAAAGATTTGAATGGAAAAAAGATACCGCGCGCGTGGAACGCAGCACAGCTTAGAAAATGCTTCATGTAAAAATTCAAATATGTAATCAAGGATTTTAAGCCATCATGAATGATGATTCGCGCTATCTTTCAATATTTGTTCTATTACCTTTGCATACATGTTTCACACTTCCTTTATTAATTTGGAGCAATATGACAACACTATATTGACTTCAAAACAAAATAAAACGAAGTAAAACATACATGCGCGAGCCTTAGCTCAAACACGTTAACGAGTCTTAACTCTAAAAACGTCAGGGCCTTAGCCCAAAACAAAGAGCCTTAGCTCAAAACACTCACAAACATCCATCTTACATCCCGCGCAGCCTGATCATAAAAATCCCTAAACACAACTAAGGCAAAGTACATGCCAAATCATAGTTGTTAAGGTCTCAGGTCGAGGTCGCGCGCGGAATCATAGTGGATATCTGAGTAACACATGCTGACATGCAATGGCTAAAACTCATAATTCCATATAAAAAACGCGCAAAAACGACGCGCAAAAAAGGAATAGTGAAAAGTCAGCGCGCGTGTCAGCATAAACAAGATACTGCGAAACCACTTACAAAATAGGACTATGGTTAAGTAAATAAATTCCTTACAACCTTGTTCTTATTTTAACGTGCAAGCATATCTCATATCTATACAAGCAAACATGAAGAGATGAATGGAAATGCGCAAGATGTGAAAAAAGGGAAAACAAATTTCATTCCATAGCATTGAAATTTACAAGTGTGATGAGTTACAAATTACAAGTATAACAAAAAACAAAAAAAAAAATAAAAAATTTAGAAAGATGAAGGGCTTCTCAAGTCTCCACGTCGACGTCAGCCACTTCATCACCCTCATCATCTCCCGCAGCATCTGGCGCGGCCCGCTCCTCATCTCCAAACTGACCATAGTCAAGTTCTTCCTCCTCAATGGAGTCTTCTATCACGACGGTCTCAGGAGCAGATTCTTTCGCCGCGCCAGAGCCGCTGGCAGGGGCAACATCCCCCGCGCCACCATCATCGCCACCAGCCCCCTCGCATTCATCGAGCAACTTCTTTAGCGCGCCGAGGTCGGGCTGGTCAGCAAGCGCAGCTATCTGCAAATCATTAGAAAAGTATTGAGTATAAAAAACTTGGAAAATTAATCAAGAAAAACTCATTAAGGTCAAGGTACATGCACAAGGACGGGGATGGGAGTATTCATATACTTCTCCCCCACCGCGGCCATGTCCGCGCAGGCCACGTCGCTCTTGTAAGGGTACTCGGATGGGTTCTTCTTCAACATCCCATATTCATACCCATCCGTAAACGCTTCAGCTCGACCCACCAAGCGCGCGGCAGCATTGCAGTCCATCACAAGGGCCTGAAACTCGCCAGAATATTTCATCGCCAAAGCGCAACGAGTCATGCCCTGTGACACCAGCCATTGGCGATCCTGCGCGAGGCCAGCAACAGACGTCTCGAGGGCAGGAACCTGGGAGTTTAATAACTCAACAGTTTCCTTGGTCTTTTTTAGCTCCTCTTTATCAGACGCTGCTGCCGCCAAAATTTTTTCTTTCTCCGCCTGCGCAGCAACAAGTGCTTCCTGGCTGGACGCTGCCGTCGCCAGGGCCACATCTCTATCGGCCTGCGCGGCCGCCAAATACTTCTTCAGGCGCGCAACCTCGCTCTCCAGTGATGATTTCTCAGTGATATTCTGGACGATAGCTTGGTCACGCGCCTCCGCCTCCAGTTCCAAGTCACGCACTCTCCGCGCGTACTTGGCAACTTCGGCCTCCGCCACCTGCTGCTTCTCCCGCGCAGCTTGGAGCTCATGCCCGCGCTTAATAAAGGCGGTGTTGGCACTTGCTCGGTTTTCGCTGAGCTCCGCCTGGAGTTTCTCAGCTCGTGCGCGAGCATCAGAAAGGTTCCAGGCAGCCACCTTAGCCTCTTGCTGGGCTTCCACAAGAGCATCGCGTACTTTAATATAATCACGATGAAGCTCTTGGGAGGCAGAAAAGAAGGCCGACCCAGCGAAAATGTGATCGTTGAGCAAGTCAGCGCGGGTGCGCCCCTCCTGATACCTCCTTTCAGTAGGAGGCACGGCATGAGCCCAGAAGTCCTCGCATACACCCATGGATTGGAAGGAACTGTCTTCGTTAATATTCCATCTCGGGCGGTAAACGTGGTCACCTTCCTGCAAAACACAAGAAATGTTCTAAGCCATAAAAACATACTTATATGGAAGTACGCGCAGCGGAGCAACAAATTAAAACATACCTGCGGGGATGAAGCAGAAAAGTCAGCGCCAGGCCCACCAGAAGTATGCGCTGCGAAGACTTGTGGCGTCACAGGGCTGGCACGGACTCCGAAGGAGTCTTCAGCTTGAGCTCCCTCATCCTCCTCATCTTCTTCAATCGGCCTCTTCTCCTGCGACCTGGAGGGCTCCAAACCAGCCTCGCGGAGAGGGCTGCGCGTAGGAGGAGGCGAGGGAGGTCTCGACGCCGCCAGTTCGGCGCGCAATACGGCTTCCTGCTCCTTTGTAATCCCAATAAGGGGAGACTCAGCACTGTCAGGAGCAGGACCAGAACCAGCGGCGCCGGCAACTGCGCCAGGAGTGTCACCACCAGCTTGTACGCCAGCTACAACTCCTATGAACAAATCAACAACAAAAAAGGGTTTATGATTTGATCAAAACAAAAAATTCAGAAGACAATGGCGCAAAACATACCTTCGCGCAATTCTGTTCGCGCGGCGAACATCGCCATAAAGTTCATTCTACCCTTTTCTGAGGGTAGAACAGGGGACTTCGAAGCAGCCCCCGGCGCAGCATCAGCACCTTGTTGCGCCTGAGGCTGATCTGCTACCGTCGCCGGTCCTGCAAACATTCAAATGCGAAAAGATTTAATAATAATTCAATCAGAATTATGGGTAACCAAAGTATACCTTTCGCAGGCGCGACACTGCTTCTCTCTTCAGCCGCGCGAAGGGAGGAGGTCACGCCACCATACCTCAAGTGGACAGGAGGTCTGCCCACTTTCACAGGCAGGGAAGCTAAAGAAACCTTGGTGGTAAACACCTAGGTTTCCTCAGGTCCCTTCGTTTGAGCATGGGGATGAGCGACAGGGGTGTCATCTTTCTTCTGTCTCTTACTGCCCCCTGCGCCAGATTTCCCCTTAGCTTTGCGCTTTAGTACGGGCGCCTCCTCTTCCTCCTCCTCCTCTTCCGCGAGCTCCAGCTCGTAGTTTTCGAGCGCATCTGCAAATACAAGCAACAGAACTGTTAATAAACTTTGGTATTCTAAAGGAATAAGCATAAGTGCGAAGGCTTACCAGGCGCGTCGCTATCAAAGTCAAATTCCAGATCCACAGGGATGAACATGTCATCGAAGCGATCTGGGAAGCCCACCTCCCCAGCGCCCAGCGGGACGGAGCCACCCTCCACTTGATCGTCGTAGGCGGCGTGGACAAACTCCTTGGTTACTGCGCAAAAACAAGACACATAATATCAGCAAAGGCAAATTTTATTAGCGCGGAAATAAAGCAATAAGATAACTTACGCAAGCCGTCCACTTGGATGACAGGCTCCGCCGCGCTGTCGGCCCACAGCTTACTCATGCCGACCCCCACTAGCGCCTCCTCGCGAATTTTCTTGGCAGGGGATGGTTCGGCGGTCAGCTTCTTAACCCAGGCGCCGGTTGGGTTCTTAATAACATCCGCATCCGCGGGCGCAGAATCGATCGCGCGCATTGTCATGCGGATGGGGATTACACCAGCCCTCATGTAGAAGAACCTCTCAGACCAGTCATGAAGGCTCTTGAATGACACGGTGCTGCACTTAACCTTCTGACTGCGAGGAATAAAGGAGATCCAAGAATCTTGGATCTTGGGCTTGTAAAAAAATTGAAAGCGACGAGGGGTGGGCTCCTCGCGCTGTGATTTGCACATGAACTCGAAATGAGTCATGCGCACAAGTCCAAATGGATGGACTTGGGATATATGTATCCCGAAAAACCGTAACACCGCGCCTACAAACCTTGTCATCGGAAGACGAAGGTTGCAGTGGGTGAAAAAATGGGTGTACAGTGAAATATAGCCGGGAGGCGGGTCCGCCGCCGTTTGCCCGGCCACAGGCAACATGCAGCCAAACACAGGGAGAAAACCCTGTGACGAGATGAGGCTGTCGAGGTCGGCCTGCCTCAGTTTGCAGGGGATTTCATTCCACCTTTTCGTGGCCTTGGTCCTCCCTACTTCTTCCGATGTGGTCTCAACAACCCTCTTCCCCTTGCCCTTTTGCTTCAATGTCGACATCACCACAGATTTCACACGGCGTCTTCGAGAGGCAATAGAGGTGATGGAGGGGTTAGAGGAGTCTGAACTATCAGACATACAATAACAACAGCAACAGATAACAGGGTATCAGGAAGAAATAACCAGAAAATCGGAAAGACAGAAGCTTTAGAGTACACAACAATGAAGATGAAGATAAAAATTTTTCCTAAGGGCCTGCTTTTATAGGCCCAGGAGAGAGAAAAGTGGCAACTGATCGGATTTCACGCGCCCCCACTCGCAGGTGTAAGCCAACGAGGGCGCGGCACGTGTCCCTAACACTGTTGAGGGGACATAAAAACGTAACGGAACTGACACGGAGCAGAGACGCGCCCCCACTCGCAGGTGCAAACCAATGCGAGCGCGACACGTGTTCCAGACAGCTGTGCGAGGGGACATGAAAGACAACTGTAGCACCTCGAGCACACGAAACGTCTGACACGTTTCCGGCACACGTCACCACCAACCAACCACGTGTTTGGACCCTTCGTTTCAACCAAATGGATAGAACTTCGCGCAACGATGGAAACAACCAAGAAAACGACAAAACCCCGTTAAAAAGACCAAATCAGTAAGTCTAATATCTATCTTACCGCGCTAGCGCGAGATAAGACACACATTAGACTGGGGGGGCTTGAAGAGGTATGTACCCGCCTCAACACCGAGCAAGGCGGGTCAACCCACAAGATAAAGACATTATGAAGGCACAAAGCCAAAACCTATGCGCATGGCGCATACAAAACATGCTCAGGCATCATATGCCCAGGCACCACACATGCTCAGGCATCATATGCCCAGGCACACATATGCTCGCACATCACATATGCGCGCGGCGCATATCACATGCTCGTGCATATCACATCTGCGCATGAAACATCTGCGCGTGAGAATAAAGAGAAGACCTCGCGCATCCTCAGGATTGGCGCATATCACACATGCACATAATCGACCTCGTCCTTATCCAAATCAGGATTAGGGCAACCTTGATTGTGCACGTCAGACAACCTTCCAGAAGGTATCTTTTTAAGGAATAAGAATATGCTGATGTTGACAGCTGCCAAATGAAAGGTCGACAACTCAGCATGACACATGTGCTACCACGTGATTACAACCAACGAGAAAGCGCCAGGTGTCCCAGAGGACACGTGGCGCAGTGCGATTGGAGGAGGCCAACGAGGCTGAGCCCAATCAGTGGAAACCCTAGCACTATAAATACAGCATCAACTCCACTTTGATGCACACATTCATACTCAATCATTGACAGTTACAGGCAGTGATATCACATTCAATCATATTGAATTACATTCACTCACAGTCAGTTACAGAAAACACACAGTCACACAATCATACAGTATTCAGCAATTAAGCAATACTCTCCAGATTCCCTTACTCACACATTATTATCTTCTCCTACACATACTTATTCTCACGCCGGAGGGTTACCCCAAAGAGGACCCCTCTGTCCCTTTCTGAGGGGTAAGTTAACGGCGTTGTTCATTTTGTAGGTGGAAGAACACAGATCCAGAAGGACCATCGGTGAAACAGTACAATCAAAACCCGAGGAAAGTAGATCTGCTACCAGTGAGTAGATCCACGTTTCTTCAAGAACAATTTCATTTTAATAGAAAATATAATTTCATTTCAACAAAAGAAAGACTAGTAAGAAGCAAGAATTAAACATTGAGAAAAAACAAAACAAAATGATGAAGATAGTTGTCAACAACCATGGATTTACACACAAAATACCCAAACCAATTTTATTAAACCTCCAATCGTTTATATAGATTCAACAACAAAACATACAAAGAGCACCTAAGATCAAAAAATACAGGTTTGATCTCAAGACTACATCTGTATTAGCAAAACGAACCCTAACTTTTTCATAAGAAATTTGAAAAAGACGAACCAATGAATAAACTAAATGACCAATAAAACCTTCTGAGATATGCGCTACTCTTTAACCAGTTACAAGCACCTCCTTATCTTTTTTCAATATTGCACAACAGTCCTCCTACTTTTAACCTCCTTGCATTCCGGTAACATAATCACATACATTAAACCGAAACTCCGAAAGATACCTCGTTAACACGTTTAACCAGTTATTAAAACATCAAACTATAAAATTATCACAAATGAATTAATCATAAAGTCATACTTTTAACAATAGTACACCAAGACTATCACCATCTTCGGTTCTAAAGGACAGTTGGCCTGATAATATCCTGGAGTTTTGCAAAGTGGGGCCTCTTCCTAAAAGGTTTGGTGTTCGAGTTCCGGCATGCGCGTTGATCCTAATTTGTTGAATAAATCTTTGGTTTTTAAATAGGTGCTACTCATCTCATTTATAGTGGGCAACGGTAAAAACAAACGTGATTATCTCGTGGCTAGTACATGCATTAGTTTGGACTTTGGACTACGGATGTCCCAATTTATGACCAAAAGTTTGTTTTTGTTTGTTATTATGTACATTGTGTAAATAATAAATAATATGAATGGCCACGTATTCTCCATAGCTATATTTTAGATTTTTTTTTATGTTTTCAAAAATATTAAGCAACCCTTTGATCTTTATATTTTTTTATATGTTTTATAAAATACAGTTAATTATAAAGAAAAACTTAAAATGAAAAAATGAAAAAGTGTATGTGTCTTAAATAGTTTTTATCAACCTTTATATATGATTACAATTATAAATCATATGAATAACCTCAACAAATAAACATATTCACTTCGCTCGAAACTCGATTAACTGTTGGAAGGTTCTAAACTTTCAAATTAGTAAAGAAACTTTATAGCATCAATGTATTAATAACAATTTAGTACTCGTATCACATACATTGTTAGTGTAAATTGCATTATATAAATGCATATGCATAACCTTAATATGTGAACATATCCGCATTCGCCCAAAACTCATTAATTGTTGAACGGTTCTTACCTTTCAAACTATTTCAAGTAAAGAAACCTTACAGCATCAATGTATCAAAACCGAACCCTATATACATTTAGTAAGTGCAAACGAGGCGTGAAGCGAGTAACAAGCTTTCGTTACACACAAAAGGAAAAACCCCATTTTTCACCTGAAAGTTTCAGGCTACATAACTTATATTACATATATTACAAGTTTGTAACACATAGTATAAGAATAAAATCCAAAAAAGTGTGTATACTTTGTATGAAAGGGGTGTTAGCACGTGGTATGCACTAATGAAGGAATGACACATGTAAATAGGTTCAGAAAAATAATATGTTGTTGCAATCGGGACAGCTCAGCGTGGTGTACGTGGAAATTATTTGACGATGGTTGGTTATTGGTAAGTACCGTTGGCTCGTGTTGAACGAGTACGACTGTCGCCACTAAAGTCTTTACTAATTACTATAACACATAAGTTTTATTTTAATGGAATGATAAATTACTCTTATAATTATTCTTTTCATAGTTAATACTCAGGGGGTGTTTGGGTTTGTTTAGTTTCATTAACTTATAACTTATTAACTTTTTGAAAAGTAATAAGGTGTTTGGGATTGCTTATATTATGAGAAGAAAAGTTTCATAAGTTACAATGTTATAACTTATTAATTTAATAAAAAGTTATAAGAAGGTAAAATTATAAGAAGGTAAAATAAGGAATCCCAAGCACCCCCTTAATAGTTAGTCACATTGATAGCCGTAAAAAAGTAGATCCAACTGTTTTGAAACTACGAGGTGTTTGAGATTCCTTATTTTGGTCTCTTTATAATTTAAGGAAAAGTATAAAGGTGTAACTTATCCAACTTCTTTACTCACATTATAAGGACTGTAAAACATCATTTAACTTTTCAAAGTGTTAAAAAGTCATAAGTAGACCAAAATAAGGAACCCAAACACCCCCTATATGTAGGATTAATGGATTATTAATGTTCACTGAATTGAAATATGTTTGGACATGTGTAATGAAGGAACACCCTCGTCACATTGGATTGATGACGCACAAAATACTGCTTCCCTATGTTGTTTTTAAGGCGTTTTGGGTGTGTGGGGAGGGGGGGGGGGATTAACGCGTGTTGGGCCTTTGTGCATTGAATTGGTTTTATAACCCAATCAGGGCTTTCCAATTCATCAATCTTTAGAATTTGTTTTTTCGAAAGTGGGACTCTATTGAAACCATTATGCACTTTAGTGGTTCGAGTTAGTGAAAGTCATCATGCCTACATGATACTGACGTACAACCGTTTTTTACTTTTTAATGATATCGTTATGGATGCCCTTAGGTTATTGACACGTTACAGATGCCCGAGGCTAAGGATATCCAATTATCCAATTAGCGAGGCTTCATAGCTACTTGATTTATCGTCTTTGTCAGAAGAGATCCAATGTTAGAACATCCAGATAAGTGGATTTGGGATTTTGAAGATTGAAGAGGCGTCTACAATGAACAATGTGAGAAAGTACATACATAGTATTATCTTTTCAGATGGGAGTGGTTCGACAAGGTGGAACAAATTCATTACTAGAAAGGTTAATGTTTGACTTGGAGGATCTTGGTTGAGGTATTCCACTGAGACTAATTCTGGTTAATAGAGGTATTAATATCTCTTCTTTTTTGCCTATGTTGTATAAAAGAGGTGGAGATGATGACACATTTGTTTGGTTCATGTGAGATCGTGGCTAGGACGTGGAATGTCATTGCTAGTCGGTGACCCTTTTTATGTATAAATTAAGTTGTTAAAAAAAAAAAAAAAAAAAACCCTAGGTTAAGAATGACTAATAGATGATCCTAGCATCTTTAAATTTGTTGTCAAAAAGATGAAGACGTCGAATAGTGATCATCACATTGCATTTCAAATTATATCACATAGGGAGGAGCTTAGATTTAAGTTGCTTACACCACCACATAAAGAACAAACACAAAGACCGATGGGTGATTTTATAGTTTTGGTCTAGTCATTGTACGAGATGAGTGGTGTTTAGATATGAAAAGATGGAATTGCAGTTTTATTTTCACCTTTACCAACGCAAACATGGAGTTATTGTTGCAAACGCTTTCAACCAACAACGACAACAAGAATACATGGAAAAATAATCAGGAATCTTGTATGCGTATTCGTTGACATCATCCCTCGCTAATCTATCGAGATTTACCCTTGTTTAGTTTCATCAGTGCAAATTTTTTGTTTATTTTCTGGTTTAGACCGTCAGTCAATAATCACCTATGGGTATTTATATGTTTTTCTAGTGGGTAATCAGTAACAAAATGTTTTACCGTGAACAATAATTTGTCAATAATGGTTTGTTTTCTACTTGTGTAAATAAAAGCATCTTTAGTCTCTGTCATACATATTCCATATACTCACATGATGTAGCTGTATATATAAATGTACATTTGTATATAAATAAAATACCTACATCCATCAAAAGTTGGCCATTAAGAGAAAACCATACATTTATACGTATGGATTCAACAAAAGACAGTAATTATGCACAAATCACCATCAAGAGTAAATAAAAATCATAGTTGGACACATTTATAGAAAAAGGTGTTTCCTACAATTCAAAGTCCTCTTTGTGACTAATAGGAAGAAGGAAAAAATGTGACTGCCAACAATAACATCACATCCACAAAGAAATTTGAAATTTAACTAATCACATACATAGCTTGATTAATAAAATATTATCACAACAAAAAATAAAAGGGAATATCTACTAGAATAGTAATCAACTTTCAAAAGTGTTTCAATTATGTCACTCATGCATATTTTTCTCAAATCGGGTCACTAAATATTCAAATCAAGTCTCACCGGTTTTTTTGGGCATCAAGAAAGAAATGGAGGATAAGATGTGAGGGTTGGAATTTGCAATATATGTAGTTAAATTTAAAAAAAAACGTTAATTATATTAAAATTTAAAAATAAAAAATAAAATCAACGTCGCCACTCAGGGTCAACTTCAAAAAAAGATAAAAAGATTTCCTATGTGAAACACAAAAAGAAAAAGACTAGAAAAAGACATGTTAAAACCTTTAATTTAATAAAATATGAAAGTTAAGCGACTTAATTGAAACACTTTTTAAAATTGAGTGACCTAATTGAAACACTTTTGAAACTTAGTTACTTTTGGCAAAGGTGCTCTTTAATTGAAAAGAAATATTTATAACATTTGACGTGACAAGATCTCAACCGTCCCCAATTATTTGACGCTTCTTGCTTGACTCAAAAACCCTTCCAGGTGAAAACCCCAACAAACGAGTAAACCCCCCCTCCCCTAGCGGACGCAGATGCTGAGGTTCGAACCGACAACATCTCCTAAGATAAGCAACCAGACTATCATTAAGCCTAAAGGCCTATATTAGAAACATGCTGCATCTATTATGAGATTACAGAACCTTTGAATCATAAGCAATCAGGAGATGTGCTCTTGGGGATCATCTATTATGAAATACTTTAAATATCAAACTTTGTTCTAGCCTCTAGGTGAAAAATCAAACTAACTAAGAGTCTAAGAGACCGAATATTTAAGGTTTATCTTTGAAAATTCTTGATGATTTGATCACAGAACGCATTATCTTCTGAACGAACAACATGAAATCAATCACAATGACCCGGCATGCCACTTACTCCTCTACTTAGAGGAAAAAGAAAACAAAAACAGTAAGCAATAAAAGTCCATAAATGATGCGAATGCAATTATAATCTCATTAGACATTTTTATTTTCTTTGTTTGACAAGAAACAAATATGATGTGAAAGGTTTACTCTTAAGAAAAGGATTTAACATGTAAAGTATAACTAGACAGCAGCCTGTCTAGCATTCTTGTAGATTATTTTCATCTTTCTATAACACGGTTTCACAATAAACAATCTTTATTTAAAGCAAATAAAATAAAATATGGTTTATTGGTTGAAAACTTCAAATGATAACCAGCTTATTTTTTTTATAATAAAATCGACAGCATTCTTGGCCTTTTTAAACATCAGAGCCTATTATCGGTAAAGTTAAGAGACATGTACTCAATTCCTCACTAACCAACAAAATCAGGTAACAAACGACGCTTTGTTTAATCATGAGAACTTGTTACTCGTATTTGAAAAGGTTTGAATTCTTCGATATACTTCCATGAGAATCAACGAGATATATACACACAGTCTGTCAATTGGCACTTGTTTAATTAAGACACGATTAAACTTGTTAATAAAAAACGTACACTATGTGATATATATTTTTTTCCAAATAAATTGAAATTAATTGGCTAGGCTTCATCATTTCTCCTAATTGGCACATGAAACTCAAAACTGTGTTATTCACATGAGATATAAAATAGTTAAATCGGTCGTATTCATGTTTGATATTTGTGTTAAGTGCGTCGTCTATAACCTGTTTAATATGATAAGGCCTGTTTTGAAAGCTTATTACACGTGATTTACAACTCCAATCCTATAATACATGAACTAGTAAGGGAAAAAAATAAATATAATATGTGACATAATAATATACAGTTTATACTCCCCCCCCCCCCGATAGTCAAAACAGTGAATGATCGGATGTTTATACTGGATTTAATCCAGTGGTGGTAAGCCCTTTGTGAATATATTCACGTACTGATAATCTGTCGGAACATGTAAGACGCAGATTGTTTCAACTCGTACTTTTTCTCTGACAAAGTGAGTATCAAGTTCCACATGTTTTGTATTGTGTTGGTTTGGGTTTTTAGAAAGATAAATTGTTATATCACATATGAGATATCGGGTTTGGTAATGATTAACTTCTAAAGAGCATCGTCTAGGCTTCGGTATATATAGTGCTCCATCCTGTAGAAGTTCCCCTTCTGTGACGCTTAACTACTGATGACCATGATTGTGATGGTTGGTCGATATTCCAAAAAAATGATGTAATGCAACAAAACAACAGGATGCATACACGAGATTTACAACTACAATCCTACAATACATGAAATACTTATGCATTTAACACTAACCTTACTGGAGTTGTAAATACCCTGCAAACCAATAGAATCGTGTAACATTCATCAATTTATCGTGTATATTATCTAAAACATATGAAAGCTTGTGAGAAAGAGGCGAGCCGGCTTTGGTTGGACGTGACTTGGGGCTCAACTAGTAAGTCTTGTGGGTCCTTGTTATTCTTTAATGGTCAAGAGCCAACTTGTGAGGGTGACATTCCTATTCTACAGTATGAACTCTTAGTTGCATATAATCCTTAGGTTTCATTTGTTTATACAATGTTCATTTACTCTTTAGTCTTGTTCTACTTCTAGGTTTCATACTTGTTTCTTAGTAACGGAGGCTTATTTTATTTATATTATACACACACACATATAGAAACATGATTAAATACATTTTATTCTTAACATAAAAACAGTAAGAACCAATTTACTGTTATTATTAGGTTTACTTTTATAGGTGCTTGCTGTTATTTTTTGTTCGTATTTGCTAATTTTCGATTATGGGATGTTATAAGTATTTGCTGATTTATATTTTGTTGTTATTATTAGATTTTTTTTTTGCTGTTATAAGTATTTGCTGGTATTTGCTGTTATTATTTTGTTCATGATTTTAATTCTTTTATTGTAATTTTTAAGTTATTTTATATGTTATTATAAATTATTGTTTATGTGGATTGGTATTTTAGTTGGTATTATTTCTTACATTCTCGTTTTTTATAAATTAGTATTATTTACTACGTTCTCGTGTTAAAATTAAAATGTACGTGAACTTTTCTCTACATATATACACACTGTAGGGCCCACATGATAGGACCCATATTTTCTAATGAAAGATGTCTGCACTATGAATATGGTTTATTGTTCATAGTTGACATTGGCTAGAAATACAAAGAAAGTAGGTAATATTGGTCTTGAAAATTGAAATATACATCCTCACTACCAATAGAATTTTCCTTTATTTTAATTTATTCGTACATTGTATTATAATAAGATACATTCAAATAGAATGACAAGTACATGCATTATGTAAATTCTGTGCACTTTCATCGGTTAACTGTTCAATAAGGATCAAAGGGCTATGCAGTCATCACTGGTTTACAAAGGAAAACATGTGTTAATCAATGTTAGATCTAACAAAGTAGGCGTGTCAACACGGATCAACCATATCTTTGTTCTTGAGTCAATCTTGACACGAACCTTGCATTGTCATCTTATGACTCGTATTTATTCATCAAGTACATTTTGTTGTAACACATAGTTTGTAATCAAAGATAGATCACTGTAATATAATGTAACTTAGTTGTAATGTTTCTTTATAAACAATGTTGTTGATAGCAGAGGTGTCTGTTACATTCCCGTTTTACGCTTCCGCATTGTGCTAGTCGGGGTGTGACAATTCACTTTCCTTTTACAATATATTTATATAATATCTATATATTTTTATAAATATAATTATTAACATATTGTTTTACTATATATTCAAAATACTTGGTGAATTCCAAAAATCAACAATAAATCATGTTTCTCAAATGAAAATTGTTTCGGGTTTTTTTGTGGAACTTAAATTTGATTTTATGGGTCAAAAGTTGGTAAGTAGATTGTTTGGTACAAGTTAACTACATTTTGGTCAAAATTTGTTATAGTCAAAAATGAAAATTTTGAGTATTTTTAAAAGTTTGAGAATGCAAAATAGTTTTATCGTCAAATTTGTTATGGGTTCAAAGTGTTGACTTTAAAATGACAAAAGTATGAAAGTTAAAATTTTAAACATGATTCGGGTTTCAAATTTATTTTTAAGGACATTTTTTGAAATAATCAAAAGGTTCGGGATTTGACAAACTGACTATTTTTCCCTCAACCATTAAAATTTAAGAAAACATTGCGAACACTTTCAACACGCTACCCCCATGCTTATCAATGCTTAACTTTTATCAAATTTGAAATATTTATGTCAACATTAATTTTTCTTTCAATTGTGATCAGAACATCGTATGGGAAGCATGACATGCTAAACAATGCTCAAATGAAACAATATTTTCACAAAATTGAATGGGTTAACATGTTTTTTATGTTGTTATTATGACAAAGTCGAGAAGCCCTCTGAAACTTATCAAAATATTTTTCATGGTGTAGCTCAGAAAAACATAGTTTTTGAAAAACATTCATTGTTACAATTTAACGTTCTACTTTCCTTTGATAGGTGGTAAATTGATAAATATATCAATAAAGGTAACGCTCCTTTTGTATTTAGGCTGAATGGTTATAACTACTATCGTTTTATTTCCGAAATTAGTTCATAACCAAAATTCTTTCATACATATATGACACCGAGAATGAATTTTTCAATAGAAAGAAGCATTATCGGGTACGTTTTTGCCAGGATATTTTTTTATTAAGTTCATTTAAAAAAATCATTTTGTGATATAAATAAAATCAATTTATGTACATATTGTATAGATACAAGCATAGATGTAATACATTTTTTTTCATATACGCTATGTAATTATTTGTTTTAGTTATAATTTTATAATTTGAATTATCCTGTATGTGACACGGGCTCTAAAACTAGTTGTGTTATATTAGTCAAAATTGTGTTATATTTTGTTCGGCATTGTGTTATATTCTGCGATTTATTGTGTTTTTTTAGTTATAATTGTGTATTTTGTTCATTTTTGTCATTGTGTCTTTTGTCTCTTCATTATGTCTTTTCGGGGGTCTTTTTTTCTTTTTTTTTGAACGAGAATGATGAGGGAAACATTTTTATTTTTTATTTATATTTTGAGTTATGATTTTTTTTTATTAATTTTTTAGAATTTTTTTTAAGGGGTTTTTTTTGCCACAAATCCTTATCACCCTTCTTATTTTTGTCTTGCTTTGTATTTTAACTTTTCTCTATATACTTAATAGTTCTCATAATAATTTTAGAATTTTAAGTTATTTTTAACCACCACACATTGTTAACATTCTTATTTCTTAGCATGACACCTCAAGCTAAATGCTACAAATAAATAAATAATAAAAAAAGGTGTCACCAAATTTAATGGTTTTATATGCCAACAATCCAAGAAAACCTTGTTTTCATATTTCTTTCAATTATGCTTCATTATCATTGTTAAATAACTTGGTTTCCTATCTTGTTTTATATCATGTCTCGAATTATCATCTAAATAATGTAAGCGGAATGTAACAACTAGGCAATCATTTATTCAAGTAATTTTAACACCAGTTTGTGAGAAACAATATTTAATTTGAGTTTCTTTATTCATTACTACTACTTATTCTTATGGATATGTTTAATTACACATATAATATGATGGGCAATACAACATCTATTCAACCTTTCATACATGTTAACTAGTTTAGTTATGCGTGTCTCGATTCTCAACTCACTGTCAACCAAAAGAATCCATGAGACCAAAGTCATACACAATGAGTTCATTCATAACATTTATTATTATTATTATTATTATTTAAAAACACATTCCAGTTGTGTAAATACTATTTCCCTTTTTGAAATTATGTTTATAGTCTTTGTAAAAGTTGGAATACTGAAGAAACACTAACCAGACCCCAGCTAGATTACTGGTAACCTGGGGGCTAGATAGATGTTTCCCACGAGGGGTTAGACCCTTGGAAGATGGTTCTTCTGATAACCTGCAAAACAGACACCGTGAGCTCGTCACTGAGAAGGGGGGGGGGGTTCCTCCTTGTGACCACCCTCCGGCGTGAGAATCAGACTAGATTGCTCTTTAAATATAAAAGTATATTAAGAGGTTGCTAGAGCAGATATCAGGTATAATATGATGATAATGTGATAAGATATGATAAGATGAGATGGTCATACCATTTGTGGTATTTATAGCCGAAGGTAGGTTTCCAAGGAGGTATGGCTGGCTGCAACAGTGTTCCTGTTCCACCAACAGTAGCCTACGCACGTGCCCTGCTGGTAGTTGGTGGGTAGGTAGCGGCTGATAGCGACCAGGCCTGCTGTATACTATTCCTTTTCTACCAACTGCCGGCTACGCACGTGGTATGACAATAGTTGGTGAGTAGGCAGCGGCTAATAGTGACATACAGTGTAGGAGCATGCTGCTCGCCATACTGTTGTCCATAAGCTGTCGTATCTTTAGTCAGATCTTTTTCCCATACCTCGTCAGGTACAGTACAGAAGATCTTCCCGTATCGTACGGACTGGCTTATTTGGGCGGGAGTATTCCCCCTCCCGCCCTTATGCGGGATTGTTCCCGGCTTCGCTCATTCCTTCAGGTGACACTTAGTGATTGAGAGCTAAGTGCCTTGTGCGTGTAGCCTTGCTGCGCGGGTGGCCTTCCCTGATGGCTTGTATCCGAGGCTGCGGGGACAGGCGGAGTCCTTCACCATCGGGAGGCATTTCCTGCGGGACCAGCTTGCGTACTGCGCGTAAGGACGTCACGTCTCTGAGCATGGTTGGTCCTGCGGATCCAGTTGGTTTCTGCGCAGACGTCCCTCTTCAAGGTGAGTCTTGCGGGTCCAACTGGGCTCTGCTGGGACCTACCTCTTCAAGTCCCCCCAGTCCAATGTTCTTCTCATGAGTGTTTAATAAAGTGAGGTGAACTTTTGGACTTAAGCAGAGGGCTTTGAAAAGGGTTTTTCTAAGGTTTTCCATGGGGATTCTTCCCGCGGAAGTCCTTGTCACTTGCAGAAATGCCCGAGTTTCCTGCTTGGTCTTTGGGTATGATGCGGGTAGGCTGTAATCTCCTCGCACGTCAGGAGCGTTGAGTCCCACTTGTGTGGAATCTCCATGAGGTTTTGGTGGTTTTGAACATAGTGATCAATTATGTTAAGACCACCAATTCCATCCTGGAGCTTCGAACAACGTAGTTCTCGACGTTCCCGCTATGCGGGGATGTTATTTCCGTTTCCGCAAGCATTGCCCAGAAGATCCTTCTTGGTTTCAATTCCCAGCGGAGCGCTAGGTATGTGAAGGGTTTTGCCTTAACACTGTACCTGCGCTCGTCTTACGGTTATTTTACTTCCAAGGTATTCCTGGCGTCAATTCCCTGCGGGTGCTAGGTTTGTGAAGGGTTTTGCCTTTACACTGTACCCGCACCCGTCTTATAGTTACTTGGTTGCCGAGGTACTTGGCTTCAATTCCCTGCGGGTGCTAGGTATGTGAAGGGTTTTGCCTTTACACTGTACCCGCATCCGTCTTACGGTTACTTGTTCGCCAAGGTTTTCTTGGCTTCAATTCCCTGCGGGTGCTAGGTATGTGAAGGGTTTTGCCTTTACACTGTACCCGCAGCCGTCTTACGGTTACTTGTTCGCCAAGGTTTTCTTGGCTTCAATTCCCTGCGGGTGCTAGGTATGTGAAGGGTTTAACCTTTACACTGTACCCGCAGCCGTCTTACGGTTACTTGTTTGCCTAGGTAAGGGGGGTATTTTCCCGCCTACTTTATGATCTTTTTGAATTTTGAATTTTGAAATTCGAAGAGTTGGTGGAAAGATAAGAACAGTCCAAAACTCTGAAACGTCGTGCGACGGTTTCTTCTGACTGTCAGATCGTGCAGGAAGTTATGGTGACGTGACAGTACATGGTCATTCCAGACGCTTTTTCAGGCGCGTGGGCGCGATTTTTCAGGCGCGTGGCCGCGAAATTGCTGGCACACGTCCTTTCAACAGCTGTTTCCAGCTTGCTTTTTGCCACGTGTCATAGTATCATTGCACCTTCGATTTCTCTCTCCTCCGCATTAAATTCACCGCATTAATTGCGATTACTATATAAAGGGGGAGAGGGTTCTTTGTAATCCACACTTTCACCCTTCTCTTCTTCTTCTTAGCGATTTCCGGCAAATACTCCCCTTTTCAGGCAAGCATTTTCCCGAAATCGTTTTCTTCTTCCTCTGCAATATGTCTTCCCATGATGCTGAAGCTGTAGCCGACGATAGGAGTACTGCTGGCGAGTGCCAGTGTGCTCTACCTGTCGATCAGTACCAGTATGTCGTCAGGAAATTCATGCTTGAGTCTCTTGAGCCTGAGTTTCCTGAACCCCACCAGACTGTGTACGATGCCCCCAGTGGCAAGATCGGGGTATATGCTGCATTCTTTGTTTATAGGAACCTTAGGTTCCCATTGACAAAGTTTGTGTACCGTGTCCTGGAGAGGCACGGTGTGCACCTAACCGAGTTGCATCCGATGGCGATTGCCAAGATCCGGCACTTCGAGTGGGTATGCCGGATTCTGGGTATTGAGCCCTATGTGGACCGCCTGATGACCTTCTATACTTGGAGGTGCATCCAGGGGTGGTACACCCTGACAACCCGTATTAAGGGTTTGAAGATCTGCGTGACCGAGCGCAGTCTCCGATCGTGGAAGCGGGAGTTCTTCTACGTTTCTGCCCGCGGCATCCCTATTGCCATGAAGTTTAAGAAGGGACAAGCGCTTCCGAGCCTTCACGCTTCCAGCTACCAGGAGGCGGAATGGTTCGCGAAGATATCCCGGGTCCAATCTCCGGTTTACCGGTTTGCGGAGTCCGGGATGGTGATGCTGGGGATGAGCCGGGTATGGAAGGATGCGTCCCGGTTTCCCATCCTTCTCGAATACGGTTTGAACTCTATTCCTTATGGTATGTCTTGTTTTTCTTGCTTATATTAGTTTGTCTTCTAACTGTTTCTTTTCTTTAGAGGGGAATGATTTGGAGTCGCTCCTGTACCCGCGGGAAGCTGACGGTCCCGTGCGGGTGGGCACTCGTGCTTTAGACGAGAATGAGTTGCCCATCCTGGAGCAAACGGCGGATCGGTTTGTGGAGGTCTATCCGCTGGGCCACGAGATCCTGAGCCACCGGCGGCCAGGTAAGGCGATATTCTATCCTCAACCCCTCAATGCTGTACCCGCTGCTGGAATTCCTTACATCCTGTCTTCTTCTGAGGAATCCGCAGATGGTCCTCCGCTGGTGCGGAAGAAGAAGGCCGCCGGCGGGAAAGGGAAGGAGAAGGTGGCCTCCACAGCTGATCCGGTGCTTCTATCTGATACCGAGTCAGATAGTGAAGAGGTGGCGGGGCACCCCGGTGGTGAGAAGACCACTGCTCCGGAGGCTACGACTGTTACCTCCGGAGAACCAACGACGACGACGGTGACCGGCATCAAGAGACCGGCTCCATCGGGTTCATCCCCGCCCGTCCGTACGTTCAGGCTCAAGAAAACCCGTAAGTACAAACATCCTTGTTTTTGTAGATTTATCATACTTCATAAATTTATTGTTAACACTTATCTTCTTGTGCAGGCGTGGATGTTGACGCATTCCAGGGTGGAGTGCCGAGTAGTACCTCTCCGCCGATGACGGTAGGCTTGGTCAGCCTTCCTGAGGCGTCGACCCAGGCGCCTGCGCCTGCTCCCGCTGGTTCAGTTGCTCACTCTGAGCCGACTGTTCCAGCCGAGTTTACGCCACCGCCGGCCGTGAGTGCGATTTTTACGGCATCCTTCACCGAGCCGGCGGTTACGATTGCTGCGGATTCTGCGGCAGCGACTGCGGCGGCTGCCACCATGCCCCCGCCACCGGCACCGACGGCCGGCTCATCAGGTACGCATGGGAGTACTCGCCAATCCTTGCCACCTTCCCATCTGCCTGACCTTTTGGATGGGTTTCCTTTGGGTTCAGGTGATGGGTTCGGCGGCTATCGGCCTGTTATAGACCCTACAGGTGCGTAGGGTTCCTTTGGCCCCTTTTCACTTTTATTTTTTATCATCTTTTTCCTAACTGCTTTTTTGTTTTTTGCAGTGTCGGATTCCAATGAAGTGTATGTTCCGCGATGGAACATACGCCGAGGAACAACCCTTCGTACCCCTGTGGAGTGCGTGGACTGGGCTCGCCACGCTGCTCCTCATGGTGCGTTGGGGGAAGCCATGGCTAGCTACCAGGAGGGTAGGCTAACCAATGAGCTTCGGGTTCTCCAGGCCTGGATGCAGCCGCGCGTCGAGCTGCTTTGTCGTGAAAACGACAAGTTGAAAGCAGCTCGCGCCAAGGACGTATCTCAGGCGCGGGCTCTTCGGGAGGAGAACCAACGGTTGGCCGCAGCTGCTGCGGAGAAGGAGAAGGCCTTCAAGGCCCTCGAGGTTGAAGTTCAAGCGCGACTCGAGGCCCGCTCCAAGGCTGTCCAAGCTGTTAACGAACAGCTTCGGCTGGCTAAGGAGACTGCGAGGAACGCAACTGAGAGGGCCACCAAGGCTGAAGTCGTTGCTGAGCCTTTACGCGTGGAGAACGAGGAGCTCAAGGCCAAATTAGAGGCTCTCCAACGTGCTCATGATGCCTTGGCGATGGAAGATGCCAAGAAGCTCCAAGAGATCCTGGACCAGAGGGGCGTGCTTGACCACACCGAGCGGAAGCTTAAGGGCGTTGAAGAGGCTGCTGCAAAGGAAGTGCTACTTGCCAACCTCAACAAAAGCGAAGCTGAACGCGCCTGCACTCAAGCTCAAGCCGCCCTTCAAGAAGCTCTGGTTGCCAAGGAATGGCTTCTTCGAGAAGCGTTGCCTCAGGTATTTTAGCTTTGTCTTCACGCTTTCCTTTGCGACAGAAGTCTTACACTTGTACATTTTCTTTGTAGGTTGTGCATCGGGTCTTTTCAGAGACATCCTACGACGATGCTATGAGCGCAGCCCTCAACGCTTCTCACGAGGATGGGGAACGGGCTGGCTTCCTGCTTGGTCTAGGGTTCGTTGAGAAAGGCTTCCCGCCTTCCAACTTCCCTTTGTACAATGTTGATACTGAAGCCATATACGACCAAGCAGTAAATCAATACGCTGCCTTCCCGCATCCAGTGGTGGAGAAGGTGAACCAAGTAGCTGCTGCTGATGATGGGTTAGCTATCCTTAAAGCTTTCCTCGAACCGCCCCGTTCTTCTGATGGAGCGGGTCCAAGTGGAAGCGGCCCTGAAGCTTGATCCTGAAGATCCCTTCCCACTGTTAGGATAGTCTTGTACAGATGTATTTATTTTTTCTTTTCGTAGGCGGGTAGTTACCCGGCCATTCTTGTAATAATTCATTTGTGAAATATAAATCTTTTTGCGTATAAGATTGTTATTTCCTTCTTTGGGTTCCTTGCTTTATAAACTTATGACTTGCATACTTAGTTTAAATTAGCAATTTTCCAAGTGTTTAGAATAAGTTAACCTGTTGAACGTGGTTGATAATGGGTTAAAGTTTTGCTTCCTCTTTCGTGATTGTGCGGGTATAACCGTCACTTGCACTTAGTAGGATGGCTAAACTTTAACCTTCATCGGACCTGCGTGTAGGTTTTCCTCATCTTTTGAGGATAAGTTAACCTTTGAACGTGGTTGATAATAGGTGTGAAGTTTTGCTTCCTCTTTCATGATTGTGCGGGTAGAACCGTCACTTGCACTTAGTAGGATGGCAAAACTTTACCCTTATCTGACCTGCGTGTAGGTTTTCCTCATCTTTTGAGGATAAGTTAACCTTTGAACGTGGTTGATAATAGGTGCGAAGTTTTGCCTCCTCTTTCGTGATTGTGCGGGTAGAACCGTCACTTGCACTTAGTAGGATGGCAAAACTTTACCCTTATCTGACCTGCGTGTAGGTTTTCTTCATCCTTTTAAGAATTTTGTTTTGAACCGTTCGACGCGCGGTTGTCGATAGGTTATTGATCAGTTTCCTTTCATGATTCATGCGGATAGACCGGCACTTTCATTTAATGGGATAATTGAACTCTTCCCCTTCAACTGACTTGCGTGAAGGTTTGTCACGTTATTGGGTTCGTGCGGGTAGGTCCGCCTTCCCACGCAACGACTTCACGTAATGTGAATGCCGTCACCAGTGTTGCATAGTTTAACCGTTCGACGCGCGGTCGTTGATAGGTTATTATTCAGTTTCCTCGTTATGATTCGTGCGGATAGACCGGCACTTTCATTTTTGGGTGCTGAACTTTTCCCCTTCAACTGACCTGCGTGAAGGTTGTCACGTTATTGGGTTTGTGCGGGTAAGACTGCCTTCCCACGCAACGACTTCACGTAATGTGAATGCCGTTACCAGTGTTTAGAAAAGTATAAATGTAAAATCATCAGCTTCGATGTTCTAAAGAGAATCATTTCCATTAGAAGTGGCTCTTGGCATTTTCTTTACAAATTGGAATTGATTTACATGCAAACTGTGTAAATGAGCTCCCTTCCATGTTGTTGGGATGGGAGCGCCATCGAGCCGATACGCACCTGGTTCGGGATCTCGTTCTTTACGCAGCATGTAGTCTCGATATTGAAGCTGGAATTTTGATTCGTGTTTTCCCCAGCTGGGGTTCTACACGCACCCGCCTGCTCAGCTTTTATTGCGCCACGAGGTGCGCGAGCGTCCCATCTCTGACAAATGCTTCGACCATGTCTTTTACGTCTGTGCATTCTTCAGTGTTGTGGCCTTTTGTCTTGTGAAAGTCACAGTATTTGCTCCGATCAGCATCGTGACGATGTCGGATTATTGGAGGCTTTGGCCACGGGAGCTCTTCAGTGGCGAATATCTCAGTGACGCTCTTGCTGAGTGGCGTCCATCTGGAGTTCCGGTGCGGCTGTGCATTATCCCTTCCGCCCAATCGATGTTGCAAGCCGGATGAGGTGTCAAAGTTTACCCTTGACTGCCAAATGCCTTGCTTCCGCTTTTTATTTAGTCGGGCGGTGAGGACGTTGTCTTCTCTCGTCTTCTGAGTGTAGAGGTTTGTGCTCTGTGGGAGATCTCTACCCAGTTGCTTCTCCGTTTCCGCATAGCGTTTTGCTGCTGTCATGATGGCATCCCATGTGGATGGCATGCCATCTTTACCCGTTAGGGTGCGGATGAGCTCTGGGTCATGCGCGCCCTGGATGAAGGCAGCGCGAACAAGATCTTCGCTGATATTGCCCAAACTTAGCTTCTTTGAGTTGAAGCGAGTGATGAAGTTTGGCAGAGATTCATCTTCTTCTCGTATGCATTTGAGGATTGTCCATTGCTCCTCGGTATACTTCCGTTGCTGGCTGAAGTGTTGGCTAAACTTCTGCTGAAAGTCTGCCCAGTCATAGATGTGGTTGACTGGTAGGCGATCAAACCAAGCTCTAGCAGCCCCAACAAGCGTCATTTGGAACATGTAACACCACGTGGGTTCCGTCCAATTGCTGACGGTTGCCCCCGCTATGAACCTGTTCAAATGATCGTCTGGATCAGATATACCGTCATATGTGCCTATGTTAGGCATTTGTTTGGCACTCTTTGGGGCGATTGCTTCCGCAATGTCCCTTGCAAATTTGGACGTTCCCGCATTTGCTACGTTTGGTCTGAACGTTTTGGAGAAGTCTCGTGGACTTCCACCTGTGCTTTTTGGTTTGAAGGCTTGTCCAAAATGCCTTTTCGGTTGGGATTCCATTTCCTTACGCTTCCCTTTTGCCCTATGGCGAGGGTTCGCGTCGGAGTCGGATTCCTCCGAGTCATCCTCCCAGTATTCGAATTCGTCGGCCTGTTGTACGGAACGCAAGCGTTCGTCCAACTCAGCCTGGAATTCCTTTTGTCGTGCCTCCGCCCATGCCTTAACTTCATCGAGAGTTTGGCGGGGGAGTCTTCGTTTCTCAAACTGGGTATCAGTGGATCCCAGTAGGCGGTCATTTACTGCACTTGCCCCAGCTTGAGTAACTGGGGTAGTGTTCGTAAAATTTACTTCACTTGCCCCGGCTTGGATAACCGGGGTAGTGTTTGTAAAAACTGTGTTACCGGTATTCCCCCCAGTAGCTGGGGTTGTGGTTACCGGAATTTCTCTAACCATCTTTGTAGAAGTTTGAAAAAACTGGAGAAAAATGAAGTTCTAGCTTTATGCACGGATGGCGCCAATGAAGAAACACTAACCAGACCCCAGCTAGATTACTGGTAACCTGGGGGCTAGATAGATGTTTCCCACGAGGGGTTAGACCCTTGGAAGATGGTTCTTCTGATAACCTGCAAAACAGACACCGTGAGCTCGTCACTGAGAAGGGGGGGGGGTTCCTCCTTGTGACCACCCTCCGGCGTGAGAATCAGACTAGATTGCTCTTTAAATATAAAAGTATATTAAGAGGTTGCTAGAGCAGATATCAGGTATAATATGATGATAATGTGATAAGATATGATAAGATGAGATGGTCATACCATTTGTGGTATTTATAGCCGAAGGTAGGTTTCCAAGGAGGTATGGCTGGCTGCAACAGTGTTCCTGTTCCACCAACAGTAGCCTACGCACGTGCCCTGCTGGTAGTTGGTGGGTAGGTAGCGGCTGATAGCGACCAGGCCTGCTGTATACTATTCCTTTTCTACCAACTGCCGGCTACGCACGTGGTATGACAATAGTTGGTGAGTAGGCAGCGGCTAATAGTGACATACAGTGTAGGAGCATGCTGCTCGCCATACTGTTGTCCATAAGCTGTCGTATCTTTAGTCAGATCTTTTTCCCATACCTCGTCAGGTACAGTACAGAAGATCTTCCCGTATCGTACGGACTGGCTTATTTGGGCGGGAGTATTCCCCCTCCCGCCCTTATGCGGGATTGTTCCCGGCTTCGCTCATTCCTTCAGGTGACACTGAGTGATTGAGAGCTAAGTGCCTTGTGCGTGTAGCCTTGCTGCGCGGGTGGCCTTCCCTGATGGCTTGTATCCGAGGCTGCGGGGACAGGCGGAGTCCTTCACCATCGGGAGGCATTTCCTGCGGGACCAGCTTGCGTACTGCGCGTAAGGACGTCACGTCTCTGAGCATGGTTGGTCCTGCGGATCCAGTTGGTTTCTGCGCAGACGTCCCTCTTCAAGGTGAGTCTTGCGGGTCCAACTGGGCTCTGCTGGGACCTACCTCTTCAAATACGGATATAAACATTTATATAAAACATGTATATATATCTTTGACTGGAACAGCGGAACACACATGTATGACTCGTGTTTCAAAATGTTGAATGTTACTTACGTTTACTTGTTATGAAAAACGTTAATTTAAAAATATATTTGCATTTAAATAGTTTATTTAGAATCCAGATAAATGGCTTTCAAGTTATGAAAGTTTATATAAAACATATATACTATATATAATTTATTAGAGGAGTGTAAATTAAGACACATTGGTTTTAAAGAATATACAATCTACATAGCATATGGTACACTCTCAACTCTCTCTCGATTTTTGTTAAATTAAATAATTCCTTGAAAGGCGGTGAATACTAGAGCCAGTGAAACAGTAGCTACTAAAGCGTAAACTGCTCTTCCAGTTCTATTAATAAAAAGGCCGGCAGTAAGGGTGACTTATTTGTCAACTTTTCCACACTTTTACCCAGGGGTAGCCTTCCTTGTCGCCAAAGAAGAATGAGAATTGATAAAGTTTTCTTGGGCTGGGCGACTCTCCTAGTAGCGAAGGAAAGGGGCATTCGGGGAAGCGACTAGTCGCTTCTGGCGAAGCTTCTAGAAGGCCGATCACTACATAGAGAGATCCATATACCTGTCATGAGCGGTGATGTTAGCCTAGCAGTAAGCACTCCTTCTACTCTTTAGGAATCCCCTGGAAATCTAATATTTGTAAGTTTGGTCCATCATCTTTCACTATATATTATTTTTATTTTAAATTTAAACCAACTTTCACCCCATTATTTTAAACGAACATAACTTTTTAAAACGTTAATAAATTTTTTAAAAAGTTACACCATAAAAACGAGAATTTTATTCTCTTTAATTTGAGTATGCTATTGTTGTAGTTTTTTTTAATTAGAATAATAACATGTTACTTATGGTTGTTCACAACTCAGTTTTGACGATTTTAAGTTAAGCATATGAGACAAACCGTTAGTAACAATTTTTTGTTGACGAAAATCAAAACTAAATTGTTATAAATTGAAACTGAAAGTTAAAGAAAAAATGAATGTGAAACCTAACTGATGGTCGGTTCATACGATTTTAAAGTTTTAAACCGAACCATAAACACACATAATTGCTACGTGATTACCAGAGTCTGTATTCAAACACCCGTCACATCGCGCGGGCTTTCGTCTAGTGTGTGTGTTGTTTTTGGAATAACTTTCGAGTTATGAAAGTTTGGGCTAATTGAAATTAGTTGTATTTAAATTATGATGCATAATTAGATTAGTAGATAAATATGGGTTTTATTTATTTTTAATTTAATAATTTGAAGTTCGAGTTCAACTTTAATTAGTAGATAACAAAAACGACTATTTGATTATATTGTAATAAGTTTTAGAGTTATATTATTCTGGTTACAAGATTGAGAGTTTTTCTTTTGGTGAGTTATATATATCAATTCGTTTTTGAGGCACACACACATATGTATTAATAAAAGTATATCGCAAGTTGGGATGAACTCAATACCGGTAGCAAAAACACCAACGTAAATCACCAAAAATAGGTACAGTACCGATACCGAAAGCGAAATTTGGGTAAAATATTGGTAGCGTCCCTAAACCTATCAATTTAAAACCTCAAAAAGTTGGCACCGTATTGATACTGACGATACCTAATTCTGGTACCGATACTGGATACAGATTTGCTTATCCCTTCTCAAGTAAAATATTTTAACTTTATAATATAAAAGTTGTTTTTTAAACATGAATGGGCAGAGTAGCTAATCAAAAATCAAAATACTACTTTTCGACTGTTAGGGTGTGTTTGGGATTGCTTATTTATGAGAAAAAGGACTTTTTGTTAAAATGACTTATTAACTTAAGAATATTTTAAAAGAAGTTTTGAAAAAAATGTTTGGATTAGCTTATGTGTTGGGGAAAACCAAAATGACTAAAAAGGACACTCTTTTTTAAAAGGAGTGTAATGGGTTTGAGGGTTAGAGAGGTGTAATAGATAAATCAAACCCATTAAGTTAATAAGTTACAAATTCCTAACTTTTCAAAACCCCTTTATTTTGTCTTCTCCATAAGTTAAAATCCATAAGGCCATATGGTTTGCTAAACAACTTATACACCTTATTAACTTTTCAAAAAATTTATAAGTTATAAGTCGATGAAAATAAGGAATCCCAAACACCCCCTTAAACATGGTTATCAAGCAAATACCACCAATCTAATATTCTAACTTATAAGGCTAAGACAACTGGACATAAAATGTTTTTGTTGGGACACGTTTTGATTCCTAGCCGTTCAATATATTTTAGCTCAATTTGTTCATGAAATAGGCGTGTCGTTATTACTAAAGGTAATAAAAGTTAGCCTACTATTAAATGCCATGCTCTATTCGAAAATCATTAGACATTCTCTTCATTGTTTTTTAATTATTGCATAAGTTTTTTTCAACACTTTTTACGACGGATATAATACATGTTTATACTATGTTAAAAGTAAATCGCATGTTTCTTCCTTTGTTCATATTCATTTGTAGGTTAGGTCATGTAACATTATTATAGATAAATGCCATATCAGTCGTGGATAGGAAAATATTTTGGTTGATAAATGAATGATTTCATTCAAATATCATTAACGCTTTTCAGGCGTAATGGTTGTAGATTTTCAGGCGTAATGGTTGTGGATCACTCAAGAACTCCACAATTAAGTGCGCTTAAATGAGAGTAGTACTAGGAAGGTGACCTCCTAGCTAGGAGTGTAAATAAAAGAACTAAACGTTCAATGAACTGTTCATTTACGTTCGTCGGTTTACAAAATGTACGAATATCAACAAGAAATGTTGCTCGATTAATTAAATGAACAAACACGAACATAGGTCTTGTTCATGAAAGTTTGGTAATGTGTTCGTTGATGTCCGTTAATATCATGTTTGTTTATTAAAAAAAATTAGTACTTTTTAATTACTTTTCCAATGTTACAATTTTGTCTATCTAGTTTACAAGTCATTGCTCATCCCACATTGGATGAGAAAAAAAGTTGGATGAAATAAATGACTATTAACAAACCCACTTATGTTTCCAAAGAATTCATTTATTCTCTTATTTCTTTGTCCCTTATCGATGATGAAACAAAAGTTGAGAAACTACATACTCTTATAAAGTGGAGGCCATATCCAAAACCGTAATTGAAATATTTGGTTGTCTATGTTTTAAATTACTAGCTTTGGTTAGAAGCGGTTCAGTTTTTTAATTTTAAAACTTGGGTCAGCATACTTTTTGGTTAATAACTGAAAGCTTAAGCAAAAAACAACTTGGATTGAAATTTTATAGTTTTATTTCAACCGGATTTTGTTAACAAGAACACCAAAAAGTTAAGTGAATTTAAACGCTCATTTTATAACATGCTAATCTTGTGGTATTTTGTTTATTTGACCACATCTACGTTATATTAATTATTAGTATCATTTAAATATATTGAATTAAGTGTATCTTTTTATGTCAAAAATATTTCAGTTAGTAACAATAATAACCAAAGAGTATTCGGCCTAATGGTATCAAAATGTTGGATAGAGTTTAACTTTTAAAACAGTGAGGATTCAAATATCGTGGTTGTGAAAAATATAATTTATATGTATAGTTGGAGAGTATATAAAAGTCTCCTAGGAATGGCAATGAAACCTAATCCCGATGGAAAAACCCGAAACTCGACATAAATAGGATGGGTAATACCCGACCCATTAGGGTTTGGGATTAGTTTTTGAATTTTTTCGCGGGTTTGGGATTTTTAATATATATACCTGATTACCCCATAACATAGACCCATTTATTCGATTATATACCCGATGAACTCGATATAGGTTAATATATTATATATACCGTATTTCAAATATATTATTTGTCGAAACTTGTTTATGTCAATTATTTGAGATATTTATGGTAACTTTATTTGTAATCGATTAGTTATATTTTGTCAAAACCCGGTAGAAACCCGAAACCAGATGGTAAAACCCGAAACCCGACGGGTAATTGCCCGATTATAACCCGACAGGTTTGAGACGGACATGGTCGCTTTCTAGAAAAAAGCTAATAATAATAGTATAAAAAATGTGAAATATTTTGTGTCTAGTGCTCCTAATGCCCCAATCAAATGTGCAACTAGTTCAAAATTGTGTATAGTTTAGTCATGAGAGGTTAAACAACGGTCGAACATGGACTCCATGGTTCATATTTCAAACTTAGTTTACTAATTTGGTCTTCGGATCATCATTACTTGTGTGGCGGGTTTCTGTATATGGTTAGATTAAGTCTCTTTCAATTTGTATTTTCCGATACCAAATAGTTTCTTCTTCCCATTTATAGTTTATGGATGGGTCAATTACGTTATATATGCATAATATAACATGTCATTCGTTAGTTCACACCATCAATTTTAAAAGTCTAGTAAAAGACTAAAAGGTTGTTTTCGTTTTTAATGTGAGCTTGGATCAAGTGAGTTGCTAATATCTATATACTCTGATGTATATTTATATGAGATTAGTAAACAAAATTGTTCACAGTATAATGAATCGATAATTAGGGTTTGTTTATTATGGGGTAATAAACAGACAAAGTAATGAAATGAAAAAGAGAATAGAATGATCAAAGAAATGAAGTGGATTATTATCTGTCGATTGCTATGTTTTGTTAGCACATGGAATAAAATTAATAATTGCTCTGTGTTGTAGTAGGCTAGAAAACAAATAAATAAAATACAAATGAAAAAAATATTTTGGCCCCAAAATAAAGTTAATTTACCAAAATAAAAATATGGTGATGGCGGCATCAGTGGTGGTGGTGGTAAACTATAAATGTATGATTTTAATGTGTTTAGAACTTTCGTTATGGTTATGTTAAAGTGTGGCGTCAAAACCGGCGTCGAGGTGAAAGGGCGCCAAACACCATAGCACAATGTAGGTGAAAGGGCATGGCCCCCTTTTCGCTATACCATACCGAGCGGCGAGCGCTACCTACCTTTTAGTTTTTCTTTTAGTTTTTTTTAATACAATTAATTATAATTGAAGAGGTATGTCCCAGCAGAGCCCAGTTGGACCCACAGACTCACCTTGAAGAGACGTCTGCGCAGTTCAACCCGCAAGACTCCTTAACGGACGTCTGCGCGGTTGAACCCGCAAGACTAAACTAAAGGAACGTCTGCGCAGAAACCAACTGGATCAGCAGGACCCACCACGCTCAGAGACGTGACGTCCTCACGTGCGGTACGCAAGCTGTTCCCGCAGGAAACGCCTACCAATGGTTTTCAGGTACTCCGCCTGTTCCCGCAGTTACGGATACCGGCCATCAAGGAAGGCCACCCGCGCAGCATGGCTACACGCACAAAGCTTAACTCTCATAATAATTCAGCAGTCACCTGAAGAAGGAATGAGCAAGCCGGGAACATTCCCGCACAAAGGCGGGAGGGGGAATACTCCCGCCCAAATGAGCCAGTCCGTACGATACTGAGGATCTTTTACTGTACCTGACGAGGTATGGGCAAAAGATCTGTCCAAAGATACGACAGCTCATTGACAACAGTATGGCGAGCAGCATGCTCCTGTACTGTATGTCACTATTAGCCGCTACCTACTCACCAACTCCTGACATACCACGTGCCTAGCCTGTAGTTGGTGAAAAAGGAATAGTACACGGCATGCCTGGTCACTATCAGCCGCTGCCTACTCACCAACTAC
Organism: Bidens hawaiensis; assembly: GCF_021521415.1. Classification (NCBI taxonomy): domain Eukaryota; kingdom Viridiplantae; phylum Streptophyta; class Magnoliopsida; order Asterales; family Asteraceae; genus Bidens; species Bidens hawaiensis. The sequence goes on along the minus strand of NW_027506442.1, from coordinate 31,055 downwards.
CAGCAGGGAACGTGCGTAGGCCGCTGTTGGTTGAACAGGAATACTATTCAGCAGGCCACACCTCCTTGGAAACCTACCTCCGGCTATAAATACCACGAATGGTATGATCATCTTATCTTAACATATTATCATCATATTATACCTGATATCTGCTCTAGCAATCTCTTAATATACATTTATATTTAAAGAGCAACCTAGTCTGATTCTCACGCCGGAGGGTGGTCACAAGGAGGAACCCCCCCCCTTCTCAGTGACGAGCTCACGGTGTCTGTTTTGCAGGTTATCAGAAGAACCATCTTTTCTGGGTCTAACCCCTCGTGGGAAACAGCTATCTAACCCCCAGGTTACTAGTAATCTGCCCGGGGTCCGGTTAGTGTTTCTTCATTGGCGCCATCCGTGCATAAAAGCTAGAACTACATTTTTCTCCAGTTTTTTCAAACTTCTGGAAAGATGGTTAACGTTACTCCGGTCCTAAGGCCAACGAGTTACCAGGAAGCCCCGGTAACCACAACCCCAGCTACTGGGGGGAACACCGGCGAGCACACAAATTTTACGAACACTACCCCGGTTACCCAAGCCGGGGCAAGTGCAGTAAATTTTACGAACACTACCCCAGTTACCCAAGCCGGGGCAAGTGCAGTAAATTTTACGAACACTACCCCAGTTACCCAAGCTGGGGCAAGTGCAGTAAACAATCATCCCCTGGGATTCAATAATACCCAGGTGGAAAGACAGCGGACGAGACTCCCCCGCCAAACACTTGAACAAGTTAAAGCGTGGGCGGAGGCACGTCAGAAGGAATTCCAAGCTGAGTTGGACGAACGCTTACGTTCCGTCCAACAGGCTGACGAATTTGGAAGCACTCGCCAACAGCTCAACATGAGCAGTGAGTGCGAGTCCTCGGACGACGATCAGGAGGAATCCGACATCGACGCAAACCCTCGCCTTAGGGCGAAAGGGAAGCGTAAGGAAACGGACTTCCAAACGAGAAGGAATTTCGGAGAAACCTTCAAACAAAGAAACGCGGGGGGAAACCCACGTGACTTCTCCAAAACCTTCAGACCAACTGCTGCAAACGCGGGAACATCCAAGTTTGCAAGGGACATTGCGGAAGCAATCGCCCCAAAAAGTGCCAAGCAGATGCCCAACATCGGCACCTATGATGGTATATCCGACCCAGATGAACACCTGAACAGATTCATAGCGGGGGCAACCGTCAGCAGCTGGACGGAACCCACGTGGTGTTATATGTTCCAGATGACACTGGTTGGAGCGGCTAGAGCGTGGTTTGACCGTTTACCGGTCCACCACATTTATGATTGGGCGGACTTCAAACACAAGTTCAGCCAACACTTCAATCAACAGAGGAAGTATATTGAAGAGCAGTGGACGATCCTCAACTGCGTTAGAGATAAGGATGAACCTTTACTAGACTTCATCACTCGCTTTAACTCGAAAAAGCTGAGTCTGGGCGTTATAAGCGAAGACCTTGTTCGCGCCGCTTTCATCCAGGGCGCCGAATACCCAGAACTTATCCGCACGTTGACGGGAAAAGATGGCATGCCACCCACATGGGATGCCATCATGACGGCAGCCAAGCGCTTTGCCGAAACGGAGAAGCAACTGGTTGGGAATCTGCCCCAGACTACAAACTTCTACACGCAGGGGACTAGAGAAAATAGCGTCCAGTCCGCCTGGCAAAACAAAAGGAGGAAGCCAAGCATGTGGCAGTCAAGGGTAAACTTTGACACCTCATCCAGCTCTCGCTCCCTATTAGGCGGAAGGGATAATACACACCCATCAGGCCAACACACCAGGTGGACACCCCTCACCAAAAGCGTCACGGAGATATTTGCCACTGAGAAACTCCCATGGCCAAAAGCTCCAATGGTCCGACAACGACCTGACGCGGACTAGAGCAAATACTGTGACTTTCACGGCACAAAGGGTCACACCACTGAGAAGTGTTTATCTCTGAGGAATATTATCGAAACATTCGTCAAGGAAGGCAAACTTACACACCTGGTGGCATCAATCAGGAATAGAGGGCAGAATGACAACCGATACAAAAGCAACGGACGAAAGCCCGTTGACATCAGCATTCACATGGTTCGTGGTAACATCAGAGGAAGAAAAAGACAGACGACAGAACCATGCGCATGGAAAGAAGCTGAGGTACGCTTCCCGCGAGTGCCATGAGGACCCAGCAAAGAGGGCCCTATCGTCATCAAAAGCCAGCTGGGACACTACATCACTTCCCGCACTCTTGTTGACAACGGTGCCTCATCAACAGTTATGTACAGGCAGTTCTTCGACAAGTTAGATGATGAAGACAAGGAACGCTTGGAAACGGTCTACGCCTCGATGGAAGGGTTCGACGGCAGCACAAACACCCCTCTGGGCATCCTATCTTTCCCCGTCACTCTCACAGACGGAAAACTCTCCCGCACAGAGGATGTAGACTTTGTCGTAATGAGGAAGCCACACCACACGTACGACATTCTCTTCGGGAGAGACGGGATGGCAAGATTCAACGCCGTAGTATCTTCAGTCCACGGCATGATGGGATGGCCAACAGCTGAGGGCGTGGCGATGGTCACCGGTATTCCCCAGGTATGCATCGCATCTGTCTCATCAACACCCAAACCAAAGATGGCTAAACCCACCATCACCGAACCAGAAGAATGGGCTTTTAATGGAAAATACCCCGACCAGGCGGTTACCATTGGCCCAACAATAACTGATCCTACGCGCACATTACTCAAACGCTTACTACAAAGAAACGCTGACATCTTCGCATGGAAACCAGCAGACATGACTGGTGTACCTCGAAGTAAAGCAGAGCATAAGCTCAAGTGTGACCAGGCTTTTACGCCGGTCATACAAAAGCGTAGAGTAATGGGGGCGGAACAAGCTAACGCGTGTAGAACCCAAGTCAAGGAACTCCTTGACGCGGGCATCGTACGCGTTAGCAGATATCAAACTTGGGTTGCAAATCCCGTTATGGTACCAAAGTCTAACAAGCAATGGCGCATGTGCTTAGATTTCAAAGACTTGAACAAAGCATGCCCCAAAGATTGTTACCCGTTACCCGAAATTGATCTTAAGGTAGATTCGTTATCACCGTTTCGCCTTAAATGCTTCCTTGATGCGTATAAAGGATACCATCAAATCCACATGGCCGTTGACGATCAGGACAAAACCGCATTTCGGACGCCCGATGGCACATTCTGTTATCAAATGATGCCATTCGGACTTAAGAATGCCGGTTCCACATACCAGCGCCTGATGGACAAAGAGTTTCATGCCCAAATTGGGAGAAACTTGGAAGTATACATGGATGACCTGGTCATTAAAAGCCTTAACCCAGAAGCGATGTTGAAAGACATCGAAGAAACATTCAACACACTCAGAAGGATAAACATGAAGCTCAACCCGAGCAAGTGTTCCTTTGGGATGGAAGAAGGGAAGTTCTTAGGAGTCATCGTTACAAAAGATGGCTTCAGAGCGAACCCTGAAAAGGTCGAAGCCATTATTAAAATGGAATCACCTACCACCATCAAACAAGCTCAGACACTGAACGGACGCCTAGTTGCACTTAACCGCTTCTTGGCAAATCATGCGGATAGGTCGTTCTCATTCGTGTCGACGCTGAGAAACTGTCTAAAGAAAACGCACTTCCGCTGGACACCAGAAGCGGAAGCAGCTTTTCAGGAAATTCGGTCACGTTTGATCGAACTCCCAACGCTCACAGCACCAGAAGCGGGAGAGGAATTAATCCTATACCTCTCCGCCACAGATAGAGCGACCGGGGCCGTCCTGTTAGTCGAGCGAAAAGGCATCCAGATGCCAATCTACTATGTTAGCCGTCTCCTAACAGTCGTCGAAACTCGGTACTCTACCCTGGAAAAATTAGTCTTTGCACTTGTACAGGCTTCACGCAGGCTAAGACGATATTTCCAAGGTCACCCAATTACTATTCTCACCAACTTCAAACTTGCAAACGTTTTAGGCAAACCCGAACTTTCGGGACGCCTCGCCAAATGGGCAATAGAATTGGGAGAATACGCGATAAAATACAAGCCAAGGCCAGCTATAAAAGGCCAGGTCTTGGCCGACTTTATTGCCGAAGTCCCCGCATCGCGGGAGAAAGAGTGCCAGGGCGAGGCTCAGCCCTCTCCAGCACTAGACATCGATGAAGTCTGGCGACTTTACACCGATGGAGCGGCCAGCAGCGAGGGCTCAGGCGCAGGGTTAAAACTTACCAACCCAACAGGCCAAGAATACACTTACGCTATTCGACTGGACTTTCCAAGTACGAATAACGAAGCTGAATATGAAGCATTCTTGGCCGGGTTAAGGATTGCGCGTAAAATGGGAGTAAAGAACTTGGAAGCCCATGTGGATTCCATGTTAGTTGCCAATCAGATAAACGGGACGTACCCGGCCGTGAACGACACAATGGCCCTGTACCTCGCTCAAGCAAAAACCCTCATGCGCGATTTTAATGATTGTAAAGTCATACACGTCAAGCGTAGCGAAAACAAATCTGCGGATGCGTTAAGCAAGCTTGCGTCATTAGCTTTCACTCACTTGGGAAAGGACATCCGCATTGAACTCCTGGGAGCACCATCAGTCCCGCACAAGGAAATCTGTGTCATCCAAACCGGCACAGAAACGTGGATGACACCAATAATAAATTACCTTGCGGCGGGCATACTACCAGAGTCAAAAAACAGGCAAGAAAACTACGCTGTAAAGCATTGAACTATCAACTCATTGATGACGTCCTTTACAGACGTAACTTTCTTGGCCCCCTCCTCAGATGCGTTGACGACCAAGATGCCAACTACCTCCTAAGGGAAGTACACGAAGGCATCTGTGGGATACATGCAGGTCCACGCGCAGTTGTAGCTAAGCTAAACAACGCGGGATACTTTTGGCCGGGGATGCATACGGATGCGCTGGCGTACATCAGAAAATGCAGGTCTTGTCAGCTCTACGCACCCAACACGCATCGCCCGAAGAATGAACTTGTTCCAGTCACCTCTGCATGGCCATTTCAGAAGTGGGCCATCGACGTGACTGGCCCATTTCCCACAGCAGCAGGGAACGTCCAGTTTCTATTGGTCGCCATCGACTACTTCACCAAGTGGATAGAAGAAAACCCTTAGCCCAAACGACCGCAAAACATATCAAGAAATTCATTTGGGAATTTATCATTTGTCGTTTCGGGCTCCCACAGAATTTGGTGAGCGATAACGGCACCAACTTTGCTGACAAGAAGCTACAACAGTGGCTTAAAGAACTTCAAATCACCCACACCTTTACCTCGGTGGCGCACCCGCAGGGTAATGGTGAGGTGGAAAGAGCAAATAGGAGCATCGTCGACGGCATAAAGAGAAGACTATTGAAACACAGATCCGGCTGGGTGGACGAAGTTCCACACGTACTTTGGGCACACAGAACGATGAAAAAGGCAAGTACGGGAGAAACCCCGTTCAGCCTCACTTATGGCACTGAAGCCATGGTCCCGGTCGAAATTGGTTTACCCTCACCAAGGGTCATGATTCAACCAGAGGACAATAATGCGGAAAGACGGTTAGACCTTATGCTAACCGAGGAACGCAGAGACTTAGCCGCAATGCGTGAAGAGAACTACAAACGACAAATGCAATAGTACTACAACACGCGGGTAAAACTCTGCAACTTCAATGAAGGAGACTACATATTGCGTAACAACGAGGCTTCGAACCAAGATCGCCCAGGAAAGCTGACTCCTGTCTTGGAAGGTCCGTACGTTATCAAACAAGTGCTGGGAAAGGGCGCATACCGGCTCGAAAGGCTCGATGGCACTCCCGTCCCAAGAACATGGAACGGAGCTCAATTACGCAAGTGTTACATGTAGATCAATTCCAAATTTGTAAAAGGCCCAGAGCCACTTTTAATGGAAATGATTCTCTTTAAAACATTGACGCTGATGATTTTATACTTGTAAACTTTCCACACGGATATGCCGGTCTTCACCGCATAATTACGAGGAAAGTCGTTGCGTGGGGAAGGCGGCAAAACCCGCATAAACCCAAAAAACGGCAAACCTTCACGCAGGTCAGTTGAAGGGGAAAAGTTCAGTCATCCCACTAAATGAAAGTGCCGGTCTATCCGCATGAATCATGATAAAGGAAACTGAACACTAACCTATTGACAACCGCGCGTCGAACGGTTCAAAACAGAATTTCTAACAAAAGGATGAGGAAAACCTACACGCAGGTCAGATATAGGTAAAGTTTAGCCATCCAACTAAGTGCAAGTGACGGTCCTACCCGCACAATCACGAAAGAGGAAGCAAAACTTCACACCTATTATCTACCACGTTCAAAGGTTAACTTATCCTAAACACTTAGAAATTTCAAAAAAAAAAAAAAAAAAAGGATGAGGAAAACCTACACGCAGGTCAGATATAGGTAAAGTTTAGCCATCCTACTAAGTGCAAGTGACGGTCCTACCCGCACAATCACGAAAGGAAGCAAAACTTCACACCTATTCTGTCACTTTCAAAGGTTAACTTATCCAAAACACTGGGAAAATTGCTAAAATAAACTAAAATATGCATGCGCAATTCATATAACGTTTATAACGCAAGTCTCAAAGATTCAAAAGCAAGCGGGAATATACCCCTTACCTTGGCAACCAAGTAACTATAAGACGGGTGCGGGTACAGTGTCAAGGCAAAACCCTTCACATACTTAGCACCCGCAGGGAATTGAAGCCAAAAATACCTCGGCAACCAAGTAACTATAAGACGGGTGCGGGTACAGTGTTAAGGCAAAACCCTTCACATACCTAGCACCTGCAGGGAATTGACGCCAGGAATACCTCGGCAACCAAGTAACTATAAGACGGGTGCGGGTACAGTGTTAAGGCAAAACCCTTCACATACCTAGCACCTGCAGGGAATTGACGCCAGGAATACCTCGGCAACCAAGTAACTATAAGACGGGTGCGGGTACAGTGTTAAGGCAAAACCCTTCACATACCTAGCACCTGCAGGGAATTGACGCCAGGAATACCTTGGGAGTAAAGTAACTATAAGATGGTTGCGGGTACAGTGTCAAGGCGAAACCCTTCACATACCTAGCACTCCGCAGGGAAATGAAACCAAGAAGGATCTTCTGGGCCATGCTTGCGCACACGGGAATAACATCCCCGCATAGCGGGAACGATGAGAACTAGATTGTTTGAAACTTCAAGATGGAATTGGTGGTTTTAACATAATTGATCACTATGTTCAAAACTACCAAAACCTCATGGAGAATCTACGCAAGAGGTACTCAACGCTCCTGACTTGCGAGGAGGTTACAGACCTACCCGCATCATACCCAAAGATCAAGCAGAACAGTGGGAAATTCTGCGTGACATTAGGACTTCCGTGGGAAGAATCCCCATGGAAAACCTTAAAACTAAACCCTTTTCAAAAACCCTTTGCTTAAGTCCAAAAGTTCACCTCACTTTATTAAACATTCATGAGAAGAACATTGGACTGGGGGACTTGAAGAGGTAGGTCCCAGCAGAGCCCAGTTGGACCCACAGACTCACCTTGAAGAGACGTCTGCGCATTCAACCCGCAAGACTCCTTAACGGACGTATGCGCGGTTGAACCCGCAAGACTAAACTAAAGGAACGTCTGCGCAGAAACCAACTGGATCAGCAGGACCCACCACGCTCAGAGACGTGACGTCCTCACGTGCGGTACGCAAGCTGTTTCCGCAGGAAACGCCTACCAATGGTTTTCAGGTACTCCACCTGTTCCCGCAGTTACGGATACCGGCCATCAGGGAAGGCCACCCGCGCAGCATGGCTACACGCACAAGGCTTAACTCTCATAATAATTCAGCAGTCACCTGAAGAAGGAATGAGCAAGCCGGGAACATTCCCGCACAAAGGCGGGAGGGGGAATACTCCCGCCCAAATGAGCCAGTCCGTACGATACTGAGGATCTTTTACTGTACCTGACGAGGTATGGGCAAAAGATCTGTCCAAAGATACGACAGCTTATTGACAACAGTATGGCGAGCAGCATGCTCCTGTACTGTATGTCACTATTAGCCGCTACCTACTCACCAACTCCTGACATACCACGTGCCTAGCCTGTAGTTGGTGAAAAAGGAATAGTACACGGCAGGCCTGGTCACTATCAGCCGCTGCCTACTCACCAACTACCAGCAGGGCACGTGCGTAGGCCACTGTTGGTTGAACAGGAATACTATTCAGCAGGCCACACCTCCTTGGAAACCTACCTCCGGCTATAAATACCACGAATGGTATGATCATCTTATCTTAACATATTATCATCATATTATACCTGATATCTGCTCTAGCAATCTCTTAATATACATTTATATTTAAAGAGCAACCTAGTCTGATTCTCACGCCGGAGGGTGGTCACAAGGAGGAACCCCCCCCCCCTTCTCAGTGACGAGCTCACGGTGTCTGTTTTGCAGGTTATCAGAAGAACCATCTTTTCTGGGTTTAACCCCTCGTGGGAAACAGCTATCTAACCCCCAGGTTACTAGTAATCTGCCCGGGGTCCGGTTAGTGTTTCTTCAATAATCAATAAAACTTCTCCAAACTCACTCCACGCAATCTTATTTTGCCCATTTCACTCCTCTCTTCCATAACACTCTTTTAGAGAGTGTGATAGGTTCAAAGCCTTTTTGCCATCTTATTTCTTACGTGTTGTGGTTTGACTCTTTCATCCCTACCATAAGACCATGTGTACTGTAGAGACCTTAAGTCTTTAACTAGCAAAAAATACTACTACATTACCGCCACATACGTAAAGGGGCATTCGCTAAGTTTTTCCCAAAACACTATAATGGCTTAAATGACAACACAATTATTTTTTATTCATTTTTATATAGAGAATATAAATGGGCTAATTCAATTGATTGGATTTGTAGTTGCCCCTTCCTCTGTAACTGTCATTGGCGTCTAAAGGGGCACATTTGATGTTTGACGCTCATTTAAAATTGTCTAAAGGGGCAAGGAGTGGAGCCCCCCACCTCGTCACTACACATGATCTAACGGATAGTCTTACATCCAATTAACCAACTAAAAACCTTCTTTTTTTCATTCATTTCTAATTATTCATTTCATTTCACATGTTATTTCTTAGGGTTGTCATAACATGTCGGACACGATACGATAAGATACGATGACCTGTTGTGCTAAACACGAACACAACACGATAACTAATCGTGTCATTTTTTCCAAACACGAACCGGTTTAGTAAAAGGTTAACCTATTAAGGTACCTGTTTAAAGACACAATGAATAATACATGTGTAACGAAACCAAAATTTTCAAAACGAGCATAAAAGTCTTTAATTAATAGATAATCCATAACATATTTGAAACAAAAAACCACAAATCTATAACATAACAGAAACAAAAGACGAAAAATACATAACATACTTGAAACACAAAACCATAGAAGCAATCATAACATCCATAACAAATATAATATCGGGTTTTGACGGGCACTAATGAAATGTCGTTTGTAAGTATGACTTTAGGTTTAAGACTTTACGAGTGTAATATATTTATTTATTAATGTAAAAATCTACACATGTTACTAACAGGTTATCAGGTCTTTAACATGTTAAGACACGAATTTAAGCATGTCTTAAACAGGTCAACCTGTTTAAGACACGAAACCTGTTAAGCTCAAACCCAAACCTGTTAAAACTCGTGTCATGTCGTGTTAACAGGTCCGTATCATAATTTGGCAGCCCTAATTATATTTCTATTTTGCAAACATATATCCTTTACTTAAAATTACGAGTTAAACATAAACTTTCTTTTGAGTTTTTAACAGGTTTTCAATTGTATTTCTTCTTTAAGACGACTCCCCCGTAAATTCTCATGATGAAAACACTTATTCCTTAAAAGACTCATTAGATTGAAGAGAGATTAACGTCAGTATGAACTGATTCAACTTGAAGTCGTATCCATTGGAGAATTTATATTGGCTATAGAAATAATTAGTCTAGACTTTAGGACTTGACTCTACATTGGATGAACTTGACTCCTACTTGGTCTAATAGCTATCAACATGTCTAGATATTAATGCGGTTTAGGACTTGACTCTGAATAGCTTAATTTCTTTTTCTCCTCAAGAAGCAATGTCACTAACATTGTTCAATATATGTTGTTAAATTAACACTTTATGTTATATCATATACTAGATTTTATCCCCCATATACAGGGGTTGTTTTACGTTTTTCGTTTTTAATATTTATATATGTATATTTGGATTTTAATTTTCTTTATTGCAAGAAAGTTAATAATATACTTATGGTTTGATGATGAAAGGGTTTCATAAATAAATGATATGTTATAACCCGTTTAAAAGCAATCTGGATTTGGTGACTCATGACCCGCTTATGTTTTTTACTATAAAATTGTTTACTAATTATAAATAATATCTTTTTTTTAAATTGAATATTAAATTTTAGTATATCCCTATTTTATAGGATTTTCATATCAAATAATTGGTAAGATTAATTTTTAATTTAATGAGATGTTATAACCCGTTTAAGAGTCACCTGGTTTTGGTAACCCATACCCATGAATTGGGTTAAATCAATGAGAGACTTCCATTTAAAAATCAAGCAATCTGGTGGCTTCCATAAAAAAAGGGGAACGACCATATCGCGACTCGTAGAATTTTAGGGTCTTTGGTTATTAGATAACATATTTCTTTTTATGAATTTTCCCGGTTGGATCGAACAAAATTGAAAAAATAAGTTATTTTTGGGGATCGTGGATGATTTGCCGTTAATTACTTATGGATTGTAGAAACAAGCAGCTTACTCAACTATAAAACAATAAAATTTAGGTTTTAATATATGTCGGTTATCTATGAAATACCATTTTTTTCTTAAGTATTTAAGAATCGGCATTGTTCCGTTAATTGTTACTATGGTTACATTAATGAAATTAGCCCGTACTACTCTTTCACGAAATATTTGGTCTTATATTCTTGTAACACATAAACGCTTTTTCGTGTCAATGTGTTGGTGTAACTTACGAGTTCAACTACAAATACACTACAAAAGAATTGTCTAAGGACTTTTAAGGTATGTTTGGTATGAAATAATGGAATTGACGAGGAAATAGAATGGATGTGGGAATAAAATGAATAAGGTAATGAAATGGATCATTACAATTCCATTGTCTTGTTTAGTTTCCAAGTGAGAATGGAATGAATCATTATTTTGTGTTGTTTGGTAGACGAAGGAATAAAATAAATTTGGTGGTGGAGGTGTGGGGGCAGTGGTGGTGGACGGCGGCGATGATCAGTGGCAGCGGTGGTGGTAGTGGGTGGCGACAATGTTTGGAGGCGGTGGCGGTGGTGGCTTGTGGTGGTGGATGGTGGCGACGGTGGTGGTGAGTGGCAGTGGCGATGGTCAGAGGTGGTGGTGGTTGATGGTTTTGGTGGTGGGTGGCGGGTGACGACATTGGTAGTGGTGGGAGGGTGGTGGAGAATGACATAGGGTGAAAGATGGAATGGAATGAGAAAAAAACAAATATAGTGGATGAAATGATTTTGGAGTGTTTTAAAAGGAATAAAATAGACTAGGTGATGTATTATGTCACGGACCCATTAACCAATCAAACATTATTTTTTTCATTACTTAGAAAAGACCCATTCTGTTCCGTTTTCCATTCATATACCAAACGCTAGCTTTTTCTTTTTTTTCTTTTTTTTTTAGCTAAAAAACAAATTGAATTTGATAATGAAACTGAAGAAACACTAACTGACCCTGGGCAGATTACGGATAATCTGGGGGTTAAATAGATGTTTCCCACGAGGGGTTAGATCCGGCAAAGATGGTTCTTCTGATAACCTGCAAAACAGACACCGTGAGCTCGTCACTGAGAAGGGGGGGTACCTCCTTGTGACCACCCTCCGGCGTGAGAATCAGACTAGATTGCTCTTGAATATAAATGTATATTAAGAGATTGCTAGAGCAGATATCAGGTATAATATGTAAGATACGAGATTGTATATGATAAGATGAGATGATCATACCATTTGGGGTATTTATAGCCGAAGGTAGGTTTCCAAGAAGGTATAGCCGGCTGAATAGTATTCCTGTTCTACCAACTGTGGCCTACGCACGTGCCATGCTGGTAGTTGGTGGGTAGGCAGCGGCTGACAGTGACCAGGCCTGCTGTGTACTGTTCCTTTTCCACCAACTGCCGGCTATGCACGTGGTATGACAGGAGTTGGTGAGTAGGCAGCGGCTAATAGTGACATACAGTACAAGAGCATGCTGCTCGCCATACTGTTGTCAATGAGCTGTCGTATCTTTGGTCAGATCTTTTGCCCATACCTCGTCAGGTACAGTACAAAAGATCTTCCCGTATCGTACGGACTGGCTTATTTGGGCGGGAGTATTCCCCCTCCCGCCTTTGTGCGGGATTGTTCCCGTCTTTGCTCATTCCTTCAGGTGACAACTGAATTATTATGAGGGTTAAGCCTTGTGCGCGTAGCCTTGCTGCGCGGGTAGCCTTCCCTGGTGGCTGGTATCCGTAACTGCGGGAACAGGCGGAGTACTTGGAAACCATTGGGAGGCATTTCCTGCGGGAACAGCTAGCGTACTGCGCGTAAGGACGTCACGTCTCTGAGCATGGTGGGTCCTGCCGATCCAGTTGGTTTCTGCGCAGACGTCTCTCTTTGAGGTGAGTCTTGCGAGTTTGGTCTTTGCGCAGACGTCCCTCTTTGAGGTGAGTCTTGCGGGTCCAACTGCGCAGACGTCTCTCTTTGAGGTGAGTCTTACGGGTCCAACTGGGCTCTGCTGGGACCTACCTCTTCAAGTCCCCCCAGTCCAATGTTCTTCTCATGAATGTTTAATAAAGTGAGGTGAACTTTTGGACTTAAGCAAAGGGTTTTTGAAAAGGGTTTAGTTTTAAGGTTTTCCATGGGGATTCTTCCCGCGGAAGTCCTAATGTCACTTGCAGAAATTCCCGACTTTCCTGCTTGATCTTTGGGTATGATACGGGTAGGTTTTTAACCTCCTCGCAAGTCAGGAGCGTTGAGTCCTAGTTGTGCGGATTCTCCATGAGGTTTTGGTAGTTTTGAACATAGTGATCAATTATGTTAAAACCACCAATTCCATCTTGAAGCTTCAAACAATCTAGTTCTCGACATTCCTGCTATGCGGGGATGTTATTCCCGTTTCCGCAAGCATGGCCCAGAAGATCCTTCTTGGTTTCATTTCCCCGCGGAGTGCTAGGTATGTGAAGGGTTTTGCCTTGACACTGTACCCGCACTCGTCTTATAGTTACTTTACTTCCAAGGTATTCCTGGCGTCAATTCCCTTCAGGTGCTAGGTATGTGAAGGGTTTTGCCTTGACACTGTACCCGCACCCGTCTTATAGTTACTTGGTTGCCGAGGTATTTTTGGCTTCAATTCCCTGCAGGTGCTAAGTATGTGAAGGGTTTTGCCTTAACACTGTACTCGCACCCGTCTTATAGTTACTTGGTTGCCAAGGTAAGGGGTATTTTCCCGCTTACTTTTGAATCTTTGGGACTTGCGTTATAAACGTTACATGACTTGCGCATGCATATTTTAGTTTATTTTAGCAATTTTCCCAGTGTTTTGGATAAGTTAACCGTTCGACGCGTGGTTGTCAATAGGTTCGGTTCCTCTCATGATTTGTGCGGTTCGGACCGGCACTTTCATTTAGTGGGATGACCAAAGTTTACCTATGACTGACCTGCGTGAAGGTTTGCCGTTTTTTGGGTTTATGCGGGTTTTACCGCCTTCCCCACGCAACGGCTTTCTTTCACACTTATGTATGCGGTGAAGACCGGCATATCCGTGTGGAAAGTTAAAAGTATAAATGTAAAATCATCAGCGTCGATGTTCTAAGGAGAATCATTTCCATTAGAAGTGGCTCTGGGCCTTTACAAATTTGGAATTGATCTACATGTAACATTTGCGTAATTGAGCTCCGTTCCATGTTCGTGGGACGGGAGTGCCATCGAGCCTTTCGAGCCGGTATGCGCCCTTTCCCAGTACTTGTTTGATAACGTACGGACCTTCCCAGACAGGGGTCAGCTTTCCTGGGCGCTCTTGGTTCGAAGCCTCGTTGTTACGCAATATGTAGTCTCCTAGATTGAAGTTGCAGAGTTTTACCCGCGTGTTGTAGTACTTTTGCATTTGTCGTTTCTAGTTCTCTTCACGCATTGCGGCTAAGTCTCTGCGTTCCTCGGTTAGCATAAGGTCTAACCGTCTTTCCGCATCATTGTCCTCTGGTTGAATCATGACCCTTGGTGAGGGTAAACCAATTTCGACCGGGACCATGGCTTCAGTGCCATAAGTGAGGCTGAACGGGGTTTCTCCCGTACTTGCCTTTTTCATCGTTCTGTGTGCCCAAAGTACGTGTGGAACTTCGTCCACCCAGCCGGATCTGTGCTCCAATAGTCTTCTCTTTATGCCGTCGACGATGGTCCTATTTGCTCTTTCCACCTCACCATTACCCTGCGGGTGCGCCACCGAGGTAAAGGTGTGGGTGATTTGAAGTTCTTTAAGCCACTGTTGTAGCTTCTTGTCAGCAAAGTTGGTGCCGTTATCGCTCACCAAATTCTGTGGAAGCCCGAAACGACAAATAATAAATTCCCAAATGAATTTTTTGATATGTTTTGCGGTCGTTTGGGCTAAGGGTTTTGCCTCTATCCACTTGGTGAAGTAGTCGATGGCGACCACTAGAAACTGGACGTTCCCTGCTGCTGTGGGAAATGGGCCTGTCACGTCGATGGCCCACTTCTGAAATGGCCATGCAGAGGTGACTGGAATAAGTTCATTCTTCGGGCGATGCGTGTTGGGTGCGTAGAGCTGACAAGACCTGCACTTTCTGATGTACGCAAGCGCATCCGTATGCATCCCCCGGCCAAAAGTATCCCGCGTTGTTTAGCTTAGCTACAACTGCGCGTGGACCTGCATGTATCCCACAGATGCCTTCGTGTACTTCCCTTAGGAGGTAGTTGGCATCTTGGTCATCAACGCATCTGTGTTTTTGACTCTGGTAGTATACCCGCCGCAAGGTAATTTATTATTGGTGTCATCCACGTTTCTATGCCGGTTTGGATGACACAGACTTCCTTGTGTGGGACTGATGGTGCTCCAAGGAGTTCAATGCGGATGTCCTTTCCCAAGTGGGTGAAAGCTAATGACGCAAGCTTGCTTAACGCATCCGCAGATTTGTTTTCGCTACGCTTGACGTGTATGACTTTACAATCATTAAAATCGCGCATGAGGGTTTTTGCTTGAGCGAGGTACAGGGCCATTGTGTCGTTCACGGCCGTGTACGTCCCGTTTATCTGATTGGCAACTAACATGGAATCCACATGGGCTTCCAAGTTCTTTACTCCCATTTTACGCGCAATCCTCAACCCGGCCAAGAATGCTTCATACTCAGCTTCGTTATTCGTACTTGGAAAGTCTAGTCGAATAGCGTAAGTGTATTCTTGGCCTGCTGGGTTGGTAAGTTTTAACCCTGCGCCTGAGCCCTCGCTGCTGGCCGCTCCATCAGTGTAAAGTCGCCAGACATCATCGATGTCTTGTGCTGGAGAGGGTTGAGCCTCGTCCTGGCACTCTTTCTCCCGCGATGCAGGGACTTCGGCAATAAAGTCGGCCAAGACCTGGCCTTTTATAGTTGGCCTTGGCTTGTACTTTATCGCGTATTCTCCCAATTCTATTGCCCATTTGGCTAGGCGTCCCGAAAGTTCGGGTTTGCCTAAAACGTTTGCAAGTTTGAAGTTGGTGAGAATAGTGATTGGGTGACCTTGGAAATATCGTCTTAGCCTGCGTGAAGCCTGTACAAGTGCTAAGACTAATTTTTCCAGGGTAGAGTACCGAATTTCGACGTCTGTTAGGAGACGGCTAACATAGTAGATTGGCAACTGGATGCCTTTTCGCTCAACTAACAGGACGGCCCCGGTTGCTCTATCTGTGGCGGAGAGGTATAGGATTAATTCCTCTCCCGCTTCTGGTGCTGTGAGCGTTGGGAGTTCGATCAAGCATGACCGAATCTCCTGAAAAGCTGCTTCCGCTTCTGGTGTCCAGCGGAAGTGCGTTTTCTTTAGACAGTTTCTCAGCATCGACACGAATGGGAACGACCTATCCGCATGATTTGCCAAGAAGCGGTTAAGTGCAACTAGGCGTCCGTTCAGTGTCTGAGCTTGCTTGATGGTAGTAGGTGATTCCATTTTGATAATGGCTTCGACCTTTTCAGGGTTCGCTCTGAAGCCATCTTTTGTAACAATGACTCCTAAGAACTTCCCTTCTTCCATCCCAAAGGAACACTTGCTCGGGTTGAGCTTCATGTTTATCCTTGTGAGTGTGTTGAATGTTTCTTCGATGTCTTTCAACATCGCTTCTGGGTCAAGGCTTTTGATGACCAGGTCATCCATGTATACTTCCAAGTTCCTCCCAATTTGGGCATGAAACTCTTTGTCCATCAGGCGTTGATATGTGGACCCGGCATTTTAAGTCCGAATGGCATCATTTGATAACAGAATGTGCCATCGGGCGTCCGAAATGCGGTTTTGTCCTGATCGTCAACGGCCATGTGGATTTGATGGTACCCTTTATACGCATCAAGGAAGCATTTAAGGCGAAACGGTGCTAACGAATCTACCTTAAGATCAATTTCGGGTAACGGGTAACAATCTTTGGGGCATGCTTTGTTCAAGTCTTTGAAATCTATGCACATGCGCCATTGCTTGTTAGACTTCGGTACCATAACGGGATTTGCAACCCAAGTTTGATATCTGCTAACGCGTACGATGCCCGCGTCAAGGAGTTCCTTGACTTGGGTTCTACACGCGTTAGCTTGTTCCGCCCCCATTACTCTACGCTTTTGTATGACCGGCGTAAAAGCCGGGTCACACTTGAGCTTATGCTCTGCTTTACTTCGAGGTACACCAGTCATGTCTGCTGGTTTCCATGCGAAGATGTCAGCGTTTTTCTGTAGTAAGCGTTTGAGTAATGTGCGCGTAGGATCAGTGATTGTTGGGTCAATGGTAACCGCCTGGTCGGGGTATTTGCCATTGAAAGCCCATTTTTCTGGTTCGGTGATGGTGGGTTTAGCCATATTTGGTTTGGGTGTTGAGACAGATGCGATGCATACCTGGGGAATACCGGTGATCATCGCCACGCCCTCAGCTGTTGGCCATCCCATCATGCCGTGGACTGAAGATACCACGGCATTGAATCTTGCCATCCCGTCTCTCCCGAAGAGAATGTCGTACGTGTGGTGTGGCTTCCTCATTACGACAAAGTCCACATCCTCTGTGCGGGAGTGTTTTCCGTCTGTGAGAGTGACGGGGAAAGATAGGATACCCAGAGGGGTGTTTGTGCTGCCGTCGAACCCTTCCATCGAGGCATAGACCGTTTCCAGGCGTTCCTTGTCTTCGTCGTCTAGCTTGTCGAAGAACTGCCTGTACATAACCGTTGACGAGGCGCCGTTGTCAACAAGAGTGTGGGAAGTGATGTAGTGCCCCAGCTGGCTTTTGATGACGATAGGGCCTTCTTTGCTGGGTCCTCTTGGCACTCGCGGGAAGCGCACCTCAGCTTCTTTCCATGCGCATGGTTCTGTCGTCCGTCTTTTTCTTCCTCTGATGTTACCACGAACAATGTGAATGCTGATGTCAACGGGCTTTCGTCCGTTGCCTTTGTATCGGTTGTCATTCTTCCCTCCACTCCTGATTGATGCCACCAGGTGTGTAAGCTTGCCCTCCTTGACGAATGTTTCAATAATATCCCTCAAGGATGAACACTTCTCAGTGGTGTGACCCTTTGTGCCGTGGAAGTCACAGTATTTGCTCTGATCCGCGTCAGGTCGTTGCCGGACCGTTGGAGCTTTTGGCCATGGGAGTTTCTCAGTGGCAAATATCTCCGTGACGCTTTTGGTGAGCGGCGTCCACCTGGGGTGTCGGCTTGATGGGTGTGTATTACCCCTTCCGCCTACTAGGGAGCGAGAGCTGGATGAGGTGTCAAAGTTTACCCTTGACTGCCACATGCTTAGCTTCCTCCTTTTGTTTTGCCGGGCGGTCTGGACGTTGTTTTCTCTTGTCCTCTGCGTGTAGAAGTTTGTAGTCTGGGGCAGATTCCCACCCAGTTGCTTCTCTGTTTCGGCAAAGTGCTTGGCTGCCGTCATGATGGCATCCCATGTGGATGGCATGCCATCTTTACCCGTCAACGTGCGGATAAGCTCTGGGTATTCGGCGCCTTGGATGAAAGCGGCGCGAACAAGGTCCTCGCTTATAACGCCCAGACTCAGCTTTTTCGAGTTAAAGCGGGTGATGAAGTCTAGTAAAGGTTCATCCTTATCTCTAACGCAGTTGAGGATCGTCCACTGTTCTTCAATATATTTCCTCTGTTGACTGAAGTGTTGGCTGAACTTGTGTTGGAAGTCCGCCCAATCATAGATGTGGTGGACCGGTAAACGGTCAAACCACGCTCTAGCCGCTCCAACCAGTGTCATCTGGAACATATAACACCACGTGGGTTCCGTCCAGTTGCTGACGGTTGCCCCTGCTATGAATCTGTTCAGGTGATCATCTGGGTCGGATATACCATCATAAGTGCCGATGTTGGGCATCTGCTTGGCACTTTTCGGGGCGATTGCTTCCGCAATGTCCCTTGCAAACTTGGATGTTCCCGCGTTTGCAGCAGTTGGTCTGAAGGTTTTGGAGAAGTCACGTGGGTTTCCCCCCGTGTTCCTTTGTTTGAAGGTTTCTCCGAAATTCTTTCTCGTTTGGAAGTCCGTTTCCTTACGCTTCCCTTTCGCCCTAAGGCGAGGGTTTGCGTCGGTGTCGGATTCCTCCCGATCGTCGTCCGAGGACTCGTACTCACTGCTCATGTTGAGCTGTTGAGTGCTTCCAAATTCGTCAGCCTGTTGGACGGAACGCAAGCGTTCGTCCAACTCAGCTTGGAATTCCTTCTGACGTGCCTCCGCCCACACTTTAACTTGTTCAAGCGTTTGGCGGGGGAGTCTGGTCTGTTGTCCTTCCGCCTGGGTATTACTGAATCCCAGGGGATGGTTGTTTACTACACTTGCCCTGGCTTGGGTAACCGGGGTAGTGTTCGTAAAATTTACTGCACTTGCCTCGGCTTGGGTAACCGGGGTAGTGTTCGTAAAATTTGTGTGTTCGCCGGTGTTCCCCCCAGTAGCTGGGGTTGTGGTTACCGGAGTTTCTTTAACCATCTTTCCAGAAGTTTGAAAAAACTGAAAAGAAATGAAGTTCTAGCTTTTATGCACGGATGGCGCCAATGAAGAAACACTAACTGACCCCGGGCAGATTACGGATAATCTGGGGGTTAAATAGATGTTTCCCACGAGGGGTTAGATCCGGCAAAGATGGTTCTTCTGATAACCTGCAAAACAGACACCGTGAGCTCGTCACTGAGAAGGGGGGGTACCTCCTTGTGACCACCCTCCGGCGTGAGAATCAGACTAGATTGCTCTTGAATATAAATGTATATTAAGAGATTGCTAGAGCAGATATCAGGTATAATATGTAAGATACGAGATTGTATATGATAAGATGAGATGATCATACCATTTGGGGTATTTATAGCCGAAGGTAGGTTTCCAAGAAGGTATAGCCGGCTGAATAGTATTCATGTTCTACCAACTGTGGCATACGCACGTGCCATGCTGGTAGTTGGTGGGTAGGCAGCGGCTGACAGTGACCAGGCCTGCTGTGTACTGTTCATTTTCCACCAACTGCCGGCTATGCACGTGGTATGACAGGAGTTGGTGAGTAGGCAGCGGCTAATAGTGACAAACAGTACAAGAGCATGCTGCTCGCCATACTGTTGTCAATGAGCTGTCGTATCTTTGGTCAGATCTTTTGCCCATACCTCGTCAGGTACAGTACAAAAGATCTTCCCGTATCGTACGGACTGGCTTATTTGGGCGGGAGTATTCCCCCTCCCGCCTTTGTGCGGGATTGTTCCCGGCTTTGCTCATTCCTTCAGGTGACAACTGAATTATTATGAGGGTTAAGCCTTGTGCGCGTAGCCTTGCTGCGCGGGTAGCCTTCCCTGGTGGCTGGTATCCGTAACTGCGGGAACAGGCGGAGTACTTGGAAACCATTGGGAGGCATTTCCTGCGGGAACAGCTAGCGTACTGCGCGTAAGGACGTCACGTCTCTGAGCATGGTGGGTCCTGCCGATCCAGTTGGTTTCTGCGCAGACGTCTCTCTTTGAGGTGAGTCTTGCGAGTTTGGTCTTTGCGCAGACGTCCCTCTTTGAGGTGAGTCTTGCGGGTCCAACTGCGCAGACGTCTCTCTTTGAGGTGAGTCTTACGGGTCCAACTGGGCTCTGCTGGGACCTACCTCTTCAGAAACCTTGATTCGAGAGCGAGCCAATTGTTATAAACGCCACACTGTTACGACTTGGCCATATTAATTAATGCATGTTTAGAGTCTTTGACCAGCCACTTGAAATTGTCTATGATATGTTGCTATATTTCATTACTAGGTTAGTATCCCGTGTGATACACGGGCTGGATAGATAATATTTTGATTTTAATAAATGAATATAAAGATTTATAAAATCGAATAAATTACAAATTACTAAAGAAAAAAAAATCATGATGAAGTTATCATAAATCTAAAAAAAATTGTTCATATATGAATATGCATGCCTAACTGGTAACATTTGAATTATATAAGAAAAGAATATCATTAATCAAATATTTTGATTCATAAATAGTATAAAAAACATATGTATTAACATGTTTTCCATATAAAATCTTTTGTGATACGTCACAAATCCACAATCCTAAAGAAACTTGGTCATATTGAAAAAGTCTGTAGACGTGTGGTTGCTTATGCTAGTAACATTAAATTATATATGTTTGATTTACAAACAAAATATGAGAAACTACCAAAAAGATAATCAGTTGATCATGATAAATAGACAAACCAATATAATCTTAACAAAAAAATTACTCATGCTAAACTATTAAATACATATGATTATCCATAAATGAATGCATCTATTTGTTTTACTTATATACTCTTTACAAGAAATAATGTGCGTTAACTTTGCATATAAGTCAGTTACACAAATAAAAAATAATATATAGATATGTAACACCATTTCATTTATGATATAAAAGGACAAATTATTACACAGCTCATCAGTTATATCAACAAAGTAGACATGTTATACAAATGCATCATTATCGATTCTCAAAATTAGTCAACATTTACATCAAATTTATTAAGTTTGTAAAGTCTAATCAACCTTTTCTCTAATTTGAAAATTACATGGGAACCCTATGATAACAAACATTGAGCAGATGTAATATAATCATCAATAAAAACACAAATATATATGGTGATATAAATTAGAAAATACTATTTAACAAATTCAATAGTATTGTAAAAATTAAGACGTTAACCTAGAATATCATAAACTTAACCAAAATCAAAGATGTAAACAAATCATAAACCTTAGAGGTTTATTATCGAGTTTTGGAGAAATCATGAAAGTATTTACAGATAAATCGACACAACCGAGATTTGATAGACGGAATAGCTTGAAATTATGTGATTGAATTTTTATTTTCCAGCCAAGATTTCAAGCTGCAGTTTTTTGTGTCTCATATCATTTAGGGAGAAAGTCAATTGCGTCGGATATGATTTAGGGAGGCATGAAAAGTCAGCATGTATATTATAAATTATATGGAAATTAATATACTTTTTTTTACATAAAAAAGGGTTGGTTACGGGATACCCATTTATCAATTTTGATTATTTGTTTTAAAGAAAGAGTTTTAATGATTGAAAATAAAAACTTGCAAAATGGCACAAATATAGACATATTTCACCACATGCGATTATATTTTTAATGCATAACATATAAGTGTTTATGTGATTCTCACAATTTTCTACTTCAAGTTAGTTTTGAACTGGACACTTGTATATATAATATGATTGATTAATTATAAAGATTATAGTAATATTTGATTCTTTAAGCTAAGTCCTTTAATTTTGTTTCCTAAATAATATACACTCATGTGAGTCATGCCCATGTCCGGTAGAGATACTTCCATTCGTGGGGTCTTATAAATTACAATAACATTGCCTCACAATGCTACGCCACTATTATTAGTTATTATTATTAATTACTAAATAATTAACTCAATATAAGATGGATATATTTAAAGAAAGGGTCGGTTACGAAACCATTTACCAATTTTGATTATCCTTTTATTTAAATAAAGGAAAAAAAAAGGTTTTAATGATTGAAGAAAAACTTGTCAAATGACACAAATATAGTGCAATTAGACACCACGTGGCATAAATAGATTTTTGTTTATTATAATAGTAGACAAACAAAAGATCGATGGTAGCACTTAGGATTGTCAAAAAGAAAGGAGGAGCACATACCACGTGAAAATTAATTAAGATTTATTAGGGTCAAAATAGTGACAGAAATATTTTGAATCAACTGGGTTAAATGGATGCCATGTGACAAAATGTGAGTCAATTAGATGTCACATCGCACAAACATTATTTTTATTTATAATAGTAGATTCTATGGTTGTGCTAAATGTATTCGTTCCTCTCTCAGTTTTATTAGTTGTATATTTTTTTTCTTAAATTTTAGGTAAATACAATTCAAACTTTTTATTTTTATTTATTATAATTATAATAATAGTGATTATTATTATTATTATTATCAAACTCGGTTGTAGAGGTGAATGTAGTCTTTAGGCTTAGGTGTTACCGACACCCATGAATTTATTTTCTTACGCTTACTTTTTTTTGTTTGAATGAAAATAATGAGAAAAAGATAACAAATTAATGATTAAAGATTCCTGCATAGTGATGGATTTTTTAAAGTATTTCAACATGTTTTTTTTAACGACTAAGTTTGTGCACTTAATGGGTTTAACCCCAACCTCCTATTCCACACTAATTAGAGACTGAAGTTTCCTATAATTTTTTTTATATATATAACGTGTAATTGTATTTTTAAATATTAAAACATTGGTTAAATAAGTTTTAGTGAGTATCAATAACAAATTGGAATTATTCTGCAAAGTGCCGTAAATAATCTGAATTATCGAACTCACTTATTTAACGTTTTGCACTGAGTGAAACAAAATAATAATAAATAATAAATAATAATAATACAAGGACCGAACATGATTAAAAAAAGTTGATAAACATTATGGGTATGTTTGGCAAAACTAGCTGGAAGCTGAAAGCTAGAAGCTGGTAGCTGGTAGCTAGAAGCTGAAAGCTAGAAGCTGGTAGCTAGAAGCTGAAAGCTGGTAGCTGTAGCTTTTTAGATATATTTAGGTGTTTGGCAGAGTAGCTAGAGTTTTTTTGATATATTTAGGTATTTGGCAGAGTAGATGGAGCTTTTAATAAAACTAATTGGGTGCCAGCACGGTGCGGCGGAGTGCGCGCGCAACCTGAGATCAACCGCATAATCAGTGTCGGTACGTGATTCACTTGATATTAGTGCACGCATAACCCAAATGCAGACGTGTACTTCGTGCAAATGCAGCAAGCGTGTAATCGTGGCGAAAATCAAGAAACAAAGCTAAAATATACAGTAATTTCAAATAGATTGTTTTTTAAACCAATCTCTTTTGATTTGAAACCCTTTCCGACCCAACACCTTTTTTAATCTGAAACATGTTCTGACCTGGCCCCTTTTGACCCAAAACCGTACCGACACGAACCGAACTAAATTAACCATTTTTTATCGACTCCTTCCGACCCTAATTTGGTCTTACACATGACACGAGCTCGTCTGACTCGACTTGTTGCCAATCATAACCGGTAAAGAAGTATATCAATATCATACTCAAATTAAAGAGAATAAAATGCTCTTTTTTATGATGTAATGTGTTTAAAAAAATATTAACGTTTGAAAAAGTTATGGACTTTTAAAGAGTCATGGGGGTAGTTAACTTTGAATAAGGGTAAAATATGTAACTATTATATAAAGTAACAAAAGTTGATGAAAGTTTAAGTACCAAAATTGTAAATTCAATTGTAAAAGCTTGTAGCTTTTTCCCAAATGCTAGTAGTAGTAGTAGCGTTTAGGAAAAAAAACTTTTTCGCCTAATACAAAAGCTTCAAGCCCATTGAACCAAACAAGACTTTTTGTTATGTAGAAGCTTTTTTCATAAAAGCTTGAAGCTTGAAACTCCTAAAAACTATATGTAATTAAAGTATAGCATTGCTATTTAATTGGTTTGAAAACGGCTTTAAAATTGTTGGCATATTATCCATGATTATATAAGCTATTGTTTAGAATTTATATATATTGCGTAATGATTTATATATGCCGACTAATTTTATGTATAATTATTTATACATTTTGTAGTAGTACATATACTAATATATTGACTGCGAAAGAGAGTAAAAACAAAGATGCCTAAAAGTTGAAAGGGAAAAATTCTCTTAAGACTTTACTTCTTCGTGCAAAATTTAATAATCTAAACGATATAGTTTTTTTTTCTTTTTCTTGACCGGCATTTAAAATTATTATTATTTTTATTATGTAAATGCAAGAAAGAACAACAAACCCCACCTACGAGAAATGACTGCTTAACCGATGTAATCTATGACCCCATCTTACGTTGCTGAGTTGTATGTCTGGGACCCATCCAAAAATGGGCAAGACCCAATCCGTCTTCTAGAAAAATAACAATTTCAAATTGATCTATGTTTGTATGTTGTACATAAAATAAATAAGAATGTAATTATATATTTGATTTGCTATCTTATTTATTTGATGATACAGAAAATTATAATATAGAAAATGGAGCTTTATGTACATCGGTTGTATCAAGTATCCATAGGTAACAACAAAATTTTGAGAATCTTCTTAATGGTTTGATATTATCATATATTCATATTAAACAAAATTCAAAATAAATTTTATATACTTTGGTATTATTTTTAACTTTAAGTGATACAACAATATCAAGTTTTTTATTTATTAAATATGGGTATAAAATTGCTAGATTTATACAATTTTTTTGGAAAAAATAATGAAAACTGCGCCATTTTACCATTATAACTATACTAGTTTGTTTGAAAAATAATGCTTAATATTATTTTGTGAAAACACTATGTTTGTGTACCTTTTTTCATAAAAGCTTGAAGCTTGAAACTCATAAAAACTATATGTAATTAAAGTATAGCATTGCTATTTAATTGGTTTGAAAACGGCTTTAAAATTGTTGGCATATTATCCATGATTATATAAGCTATTGTTTAGAATTTATATATATTGAGTAATGATTTATATATGCCGACTAATTTTATGTATAATTATTTATACATTTTGTAGTAGTACATATACTAATATATTGACTGCGAAAGAGAGTAAAAACAAAGATGCCTAAAAGTTGAAAGGGAAAAATTCTCTTAAGACTTTACTTCTTCGTGCAAAATTTAATAATCTAAACGATATAGTTTTTTTTTCTTTTTCTTGACCGGCATTTAAAATTATTATTATTTTTATTATGTAAATGCAAGAAAGAACAACAAACCCCACCTACGAGAAATGACTGCTTAACCGATGTAATCTATGACCCATCTTACGTTGCTGAGTTGTATGTCTGGGACCCATCCAAAAATGGGCAAGACCCAATCCGTCTTCTAGAAAAATAACAATTTCAAATTGATCTATGTTTGTATGTTGTACATAAAATAAATAAGAATGTAATTATATATTTGATTTGCTATCTTATTTATTTGATGATACAGAAAATTATAATATAGAAAATGGAGCTTTATGTACATCGGTTGTATCAAGTATCCATAGGTAACAACAAAATTTGGAGAATCTTCTTAATGGTTTGATATTATCATATATTCATATTAAACAAAATTCAAAATAAATTTTATATACTTTGGTATTATTTTTAACTTTAAGTGATACAACAATATCAAGTTTTTTATTTATTAAATATGGGTATAAAATTGCTAGATTTATACAATTTTTTTGGAAAAAATAATGAAAACTGCGCCATTTTACCATTATAACTATACTAGTTTGTTTGAAAAATAATGCTTAATATTATTTTGTGAAAACACTATGTTTGTGTACCTTTACAAGGATGGACGGGCACCATACTCTCCCATAGTGCGAATATGTGAGTACCCCCTAGCATACCGTTCTGGGTTCTTAGGGGAATCGAACAAGTTGTTTGAGTTGTGGAACTCGAAGCGAGAAAGAGAGTGGACATGTAACTGTCCAACACAACCGTACCATGATATCGCTCGCTTTGGTTGGGACGAACCACAATCGCCCCACGAACTTAAAACGTATCATGATGATAAATGCATCAAGTCTCTTATAAGGCAACCTACGTTCCCTTCACAACTGATGTGGGATCGGTACACCTTTCCACTTCTGTAAGGATTCAGCATCCTCATGAGACCTGGCACCACCGGTCCGGCCATGGCATTGATGCCATTTGTAACCATCTAGCATAACCGCATCATGATATTGTCTACTTTGTCCAGGACGAACCACTATCACCTCACAGATATAAAATGCGTCATGATGGAGACAATCTTAGTTGTCCATACTAGTTACATGTGATTAAGACGGATATTGTTATCTACTTTTGATCCATTATTATTATTATTATTATTATTATTATTATTATGAAAGTAAATCGGTATCTCACGTGATGTAGGGCTTTTATCCAAAGATATGCACGTGACCATGTAAAGTTGTAAACGCGTTTATAAGTTGTATGCCACATTATGTTTTCTACCAACTAAACCTTGAAACATTAAAAAAGGCCGCCGAGCAACTGGTGTTTTCACTTGTTCCGGATATGCTTTAATATGAAAACAAGTCAAATGTTAAAAGCTATAACTAAATGATGATTACAGGCAAGGATTAATATGCACATGCCAATTATCATTTTTAACTTTTTTTTTCTTTTCAAACAAGCTTGCCAAACTGATGTTGCTATTTAGGCTTGTAGAAAAATCAAATACGTAAACATGATAAAAGAGACAAAATTAGACAAACGCTATGTTGAACTTTATCTATGGAAGTTAATTGAATAGTTTTGACTAAAGTAGTTACACTAAGTGTGATCTTAATTTTCAAAATAATATAACATGTGAGTTATTCAAGAAAAAACTAACATTAATTTAGAGCATTCTCAGCTTATTCCCTATATTTATGTGAGGGCGTTTTGTAAATTATATGGTATGACAATGAGTGGTTGTGGGTAGTGCAGAGAGAAAATATTATATGGGAAAGTTAAATTTGGGTTTTACTGTTCACACCGTATAATTTTTTAACATTTTTTGAAAGTGGTTGTGAGTGAATAAGAGAGAAAAGATAATGATAAATATATAAAAATTATTATTTAATTGAGCAGAAGAGAGAAAATGCAATGATTTATAGTGTAATTATATGATATATATATGGATATATGGTAGGGATGGGCAGGAAATGCTCTTAGAAACTTTAATTAACAAGCATAAGCGTATGCAACTGTAGAGTGTAAACGAGTTGACTCGAGTCCAAACTAATCGTGAAGAGAACTCGATTGGTTTGTGTCATTTCGACTTCATTTTTAAAGCTCGAAACTGGCTCATCAGTAACTAGCTTTTGGAAGCTTGAGTTTGACTCAGAGTCGGACTTTTTTTATTTATTAATTGATTATTTTGTTATTTAATATATATATGTGTGTAATTATAACATTTTTTATATAAATAATTAATATAAATTCGTTGCTTTTATCATTCTTTATGCATAATAGTAATTGTTATATAAAACATATTACATATATGACATAAAAAAATATTGCTTATATACAAAAGACTTTTCATACTTTTGGTGTAGTCGAGCTTGATAAATGAATATTGAGCTCAAGCTCATATAAGCTTGAGTTCGGATTCTAGATTGTTTATACTCCAAGATTAGAAGCTAATTTTCCATATGAAACAAATTCTTAGTCCTTGGACTTTATTTATGCTTAATCATTTCAAGATTGAAAATTTCCATTAAGATGTAATAAATTTCTTTACTGTATAGTGTTGTACTATTTAGTAGAACAGAATGATGTGACACCCTCCTCAAGGCTTTTGTTTCCAATATAGAAGCTTCCACATGGTTGAAAAGTTGGGTGAAACCCCAACTACACAAATATCCATCCAGTCATGACTCCACAAAATCTAAACATGCATTAAAAAAGTATAATATTCAAAAGAGTCAAAAGGGAACTTAAGTCAATAACAGATTGACAAAATATGCCAAATGGAGAATTTAATAAATTAGACTAGATAAAATTAGTTCACCCATAACATGATTCTAAATCTAGAATTGGCATATTATTAATGCAATGACATTTTTCTCCCTCTCTTTCTATATATCCTTTTCAGTAACTTTTCTTTTATTGTTTATATCTTTATAGAATTAGTAAATTGAAGTATAATCACTTTCTTTTCCATCTAACTTGATTAATCAACTTGATCTTGAAATGGGTCCTTAGTATCATGTCCAAAGTGGCTTGAAAACACTGCCGAAATTCACATCATCGGCGTAGAAGTTTAGGTTCTCATAAGGTGTTTGTTGTTGTTGTGTTGGGTGGCGACACGAGTTGTTGATCCATCTCCATACAGATCATAGATAATAAAGTCGAGTGCTGGCATTGCATGTTGAGAACCTCGGCTTGCGCCTTGGCTAACTCTGCTTGGAGATCACTCACTTGCTTTTGAAGTTGACAAATAGCACCTGCACACCCGTAAATCGGATCTCTAAGCCTCGCATTAGCTTCATATACCATACTGCTAACTGCATCCGCTCTTTGAGACTCGGGAAGTTCCTATAAACAATACAAACATTAAACACATAAGTGCTAGTTACAAACCTCAAATCTTTTAGTATGAATACAATGAGAACAATTCAACCCAAGTCCCAAATAATTGAAATATTAATCTTTGGTTTCTCTTTTAGGTATAAATATATATTACTAAATTACCCTTGCAACGACTATCTCTTCATTTTTTAATATTATACTAGCAAATGTCAACTTAATGAAACCGTTTTGAATGGTCCGACATAGTAGGACACTCCTTTAGAAATTAGTACATTTTCTTTTGATTTTAAATGTTACAAATATGACCTTTTGAATTCTTTTTTATTAAAGCCATATATATAAGAAGTAAACTGGACTAATAACATTTTAGAAGCTAGGAATGGACGACAATAGTTTGAACCACCATCCAAAAAAGTAGGAGGAAAAACACAAATATACAAAGTCAGAATTCACACTAAAACCGTTAAATTTCTGCCCTTTGAATAATAACAATTACGTTAAAATGTGTAAAAACAAATTATATATATATATATATATATATATATATTGCATACTAGGCTATTAACCCGTGTACGACACGGGTGGAAATATAGAAATCGTCTAACAAACATATATAATTTTAAATGACAAAATAATATTTTTGGGGACGATAACATGATTTTTATTACGTACGTAACTTAAATACACAAATAAATGTAATGTAATATATATCTATATATTGAGAGAGAGAGAGAGAGATAGGTAGATAGATTTAAAGTCGCCGGTTGTTTTTTTTAAACGGAGACACCTTAACATAACACCGTGTACATCAGAACAGTCAGTTAATATTTAGTTATGGTTTTACCTGCAATAGCTTTATGATGTTGCTAGCTCCAAACACACGGTGAGCGATGGTGAAGTTAAGCGGTTCGGTAGGTGGGAAATAAGGTGCCAAGACACATTTCTCGACACAGCGCCGCCTGAGGATCTTGCAGGCGGCGCAAGGACTAAGAACCACCGGATGAGGGTGATGTGAGAACACTAGTGGGACTAAGTTGAGATGAGGAGTTTATAGAGCTCTTTGGTGACTGAGAGTGTACGGCGGAGGAATGGGCATGGGTGAGGTGGTGCACTAGTTGTTCTGTCACCGGAATATTCCATTAGAGGGAGGAGAATATGAATATAGAAGTGTTTGCTAGTTGAAGCTAATTAAGGGTTAGGAGTAATTAGTTTGATTATGCAAAAGCGGTGAGAGAATGTTTGTATATATATAGAGCACAAAGAGGAATGAGTAAAGAATAAAGTGTGATGATGTCATGATTTGGTCATGAATTTGATAATGTTGGATTTTATAGGACTTGTCAGCGTACACCGAACTATACGGACTAGAAAGAATGTCCCTGTACCTCCGATATTTATTTTTTGTACTTGGTATCATAATTACAAATTATGATTTAGTTAAATTTTAGAGAAAAAAACCAATCTAACCAATACCAAGCATTTTAACAAAAATGAACATAGACTCCATCATTTTATAAGTTTATTTCATCAATAACATATTGTCAAATATCTAATTCTCACGACATGAAGAGAGAAAAAAATTAAATTCTTGCCCAAAAAAACCATAAAAAAATAATATTTTAATTACATTCTCGTCAAGTCAACGATATAATATGACAAATTCTCGCCTTAGTGAGAACGTATGTGTCACGTCGGAGAGAAATTATGGACTATTCTCGCCCAAGCAAGAATTTAAAAAAACATTATGTAAAAGAAATCAATGTTCGTTTTCGTGAAAATATGTGGTCAGCTGGCCATATCCGTAATTTTTCCTAAATTTTAAAATATACAAGGTTATGCCTATCTTTCAATTTTCATTATTCCATGTTTTTTTTTTATAATTAATTACTTAGTAATGAATTGTTAGGGATGAAATCGATATTCGATATACCGAAACGAAAACGATCTCAAAGGGTAGGGTGGCTCAAGTAGAGGTGCACATAGAAACCGGTTTTATACCCGAAAGTCTAACCGGTTACTAACCGGTCCAATCTTAAGCCGCTTACTAAACGATCCTAACCACCGTTAGTAACCGGTTTATGTTATTAATTTCAAAACCAGGTTACAAAACCCACCCCCCCCCCCCCCCCCCCCACCAAAACC